>NC_084581.2:16315000-16325000 GCF_033978685.3 Nerophis lumbriciformis
GGCCAACATTTCTAAAAATCCCTTTTTTGTATTAGCCTTAAGTAATATTCTAATTTTGTGACACACGGAATTTTGGATTTTCATTTGTTGCCACTTCAAATCATCAAAATTAAATGAAATAAACATTTGAATGCATCAGTCTGTGTGCAATGAATAAATATAATGTACAAGTTACACCTTTTGAATGCAATTACTGAAATAAATCAAGTTTTTCAAAATATTCTAATTTACTGGCTTTTACCTGTATATCGGTATCGAACAAAAATACATGATTTAACATGTAGGAATTGAAGCTATTTTTATGCAAATGCTCCTCATTTCAAGGGGTCAAAAGTGATTGGACATATAAAATGTTACTTTTTAATATTTGGTTGAGAATCCTTTTCAGGCAATGACTGCCTGAAGTCTAGAACTCATGGACATCACCAAATGCTGGGTTTCCTCCTTTGTGATGCCTTGCAAGGCTTTTACTGCAGCTGTCTTCAGTTGTTGGTTGTGTGTGAGTCTTTCTGCCTTATGTCTTATCTTGAGCAATTGAAATGCATGCTCGATTAGGCTAATAATACACCTACTTCCTGGAGAGTGTTGTGCACTTGAGGGGTTGTTGTGAAGGGTTTTTCTTCACCATGGAAATGATTGTTTGATCATCCACCACCGTTGTCTTCTTTGAACATCCAGGCCTTTTTGAGTTCCTAAGCTCACCAGTGCACTTTTTTTTTCAGAATGTATCAAACTGTTACATTTGGCCACTCCTAATATTTCTGCTGTCTCTCTGATGGATTTCTTCTTTTTTTTCAGCTTCAGGATGGTCTGTTTCGCCTTCATTGAGCATTAACTCCAGACCTTTTAACTGCTTAATTTATGACAGGTTAACAAGAGCTCATGAAGTCTTGTTTTTTTTTTTTTTTAATCTTTTTGAGTGGATTGTCAAATTACTTTTGGTCCATTGAAAATTCCAAAACCATTGCTCCAATTTAGAAATGAATACTTTCAAATTACAGCTGAGAGTCTTCACTTTAAGCTCATATTGATTATATCAGCTAAAATAATGCCACTGTCCAAATATTTCTGAACTTAACTGTGTATATATATATATATATATATATATATATATATATATATATATATATATATATATATATATATATATATGGTATGCCTTGTGTGCAATAAGTAGTGACTTTAAATTGTTCCTCTCATTGTGTCTTCCAACCAGCAAGCAAATAGACAATTACAGCATGAGAAAGTTCACATTGACGCAAACAATGGTATTTTATTTTTTTTGAATCCCTGTTTTACGCTATTAGTAGCTTTTTTTGAAGAAGCAGCAAAATTCGACAGAACACCGAATCATTGTGGGACTTAAAGGTAAAAATAGATTTTTTTTTTCATTATGTATCGTCATGTAAAATAACTTTTAAAAATCAATGTTATCAATTATTGTGTTCGTCCCGAATGCTCCACTTTACACCTCATTTTTGGAAAATACTGTTTTATTTTTTCCATAAAAATTTTGAGAAAGAGAGCATAACAACATAAAACATGAAACAATATACAGTCGTGGTCAAACGTTTACATACACTTGTGAAGGACATAAAGTCATGGCTGTCTTGAGTTTCCAATAATTTCTACAATTGTTTTTTTTTTGTGATAGAGTGATTGGAAAACATACTTGTTTGTCACAAAAAACATTCATGAAGTTTGGTTCGTTTATGAATTTATTTTGGGTCTACTGAAAATGTGACTAAATCAGCCGGGTCAAAAGTATACGTACAGCAACATACATTATCAATTTTGGTGATGTAGAAAAGTTACATTCAAATCAAATTAGAGTCATGGCATGGCCACTTAACTTCATGTGAGTTGTTATGATTGACGACACATGTTGACTTCTCTGAGCCCATTTAAATATGACTCATGTGATGCAGTCATTAGACTCGGTTACAAACGTGACAATGGGAAAGTCAAAGGAACTCAGCACAGATCTGAAAAAAACTAATAATTGACTTGAACAAGTCAGGAAAGTCACTTGGAGCCATTTCAAATGAGCTTAAGGTCCCAAGAGCAACTGTGCAGACAATTGTTGGTAAGTATAAAGTGCATGGCACAGTTTTGTCACTGCCACGATCAGGAAGAAACCGCAAGCTATCACCTGCTGCTGAGAGAAAATTGGTCAGGATGATCAAGAGTCAACCCAGAACCACCAAAAAGCAGGTCTGCAATGAATGGGAAGCTGCTGGAACACAGGTGTCAGTGTCCACAGTCAAGCGTGTTTTGCATCGCCATGGACTGAGAGGCTACCATGCAAGAAGGAAGCCCTTGCTCCAGAAGCGACACCTTAAGGCTCGTCTAAAGTTTGCTGCTGACCACATGGACAAAGATAGGACCTTCTGCAGGAAAGTTCTGCGGTCAGATGAAACAAAAGTTAAGCTGTTTGGCCACAATACCCAGCAGTATGTTTGGAGGAGAAAAGGTGAGGCCTTTAATCAGAATCAGAAATACTTTATTAATCCTCGAGGGGAAATTACAATTTTCCCTGGATAATAGTAATAATCCCAGGAACACCATTCCTACCGTCAAGCATGGTGGTTATAGTATTGTGCTCTGGGCCTGTTTTGCTGCCAATGGAACTGGTGCTTTACAGAGAGTAAATGAGACATTGAAAAAGTTCTTCAGGACAACCTAAAATCATCAGCCCGGAGGTTGGGTCTTGGGCGCAGTTGGGTGTTCCAACAGGACAATGACCCCAAACACACGTCAAAAGTAGTAAAGGAAGTGCTGAAGAAACAAGTCCATGTCAGAAAACCAACACTTTTAGCTGAACTGCACCAATTTTGTCACGAGGAGTGGTCAAAAATTCAACCAGAAGCTTGCCAGAAGCTTGTGGATGGCTACCAAAAGCGCCTTATTGCAGTGAAACTTGCCAAGGGACATGTAACCAAATATTAACATTGCTGTATGTATACTTTTGACCCAGCAGATTTGGTCACATTTTCAGTAGACCCATAATAAATTCATAAAAGAACCAAACTTCATGAATGTTTTTTTGTGACAAACAAGTACAGTATGTGCTCCAATCACTCTATCACAAAAAAATAAGAGTTATAGAAATGATTGCAAACTCAAGACCGCCATGACATTATGTTCTTTACAAGTGTATGCAAACTTTTGACCACGACTGTATATATATTAGATGTTCAGTTAGATGAGATTTAAAAGTGTGAAAAAAGAAGTCACATTTATGAGTCGGACCTTTTTATGACCTAAGGGTTAGAAATGTAAGATAATAGCCTTTTCTTTCTACAGCTGAGCATCCAGGCGCGTTCTGAGCTGATTCGCCGAGCTACCAAAGCCCTGCGCCAGCTGGGCGAGAAGAGCAGGAAGCGAGGGGGAGATGCGGCCGACAATCAGGATGGGGCGGACCCTACGGCGATGACTTTTGACGAGGCCTTGGCACACCTGCAGCAATCACAAGCCCACTTGGACACGCTGAGTCATCCATTCATCGTGTCGCTCAAAGACAGCCAGCAGGTAGACGCCATGTGCACTACACTTTCACTCATTCATGCGGTAAAAGACATGTCTCAGGATCACTGCTCCATCAAAAACAAATATTGTGTTTTATTAGTTTAAACCTGGTCAGATCGAGTACCGTATTTTTCGGACTATAAGTCGCAGTTTTTTTCATAGTTTGGCTTATATATGTTTTTTTCCTTCTTTATAATGCATTTTCGGCAGGTGCGACTTATACTCCGGTGTGACTTATACTCCGAAAAATACGGTATGTGTACATTATGTATCCGTCTTATTAGTCCAAGCCGCACTCATTTACACTCCTGTCACCTAACACTTGTAATGTGTGTATGTGTACATGGAAACATTAGTGTATGATTTGACTAGGTCAGTGTTGTAACATCACTGAAAACTGGTCATTTTTGCCTCCCACAGTGCTAGTTAATAGCATTTAACCGTTATTTTTAGAATGTCACAAAATGGTAAATGGGTTGTACTTGTATAGCGCTTCCATCCATCCATCCATCCATCTTCTTCCGCTTATCCGAGGTCGGGTCGCGGGGGCAGCAGCTTAAGCAGGGAAGCCCAGACTTCCCTCTCCCCAGCCACTTCGGACCCATCAGGAGCAAGGGTGAAGTGTCTTGCTCAAGGACACAACGGACGTGACTAGGATGGTAGAAGGTGGGGATTGAACCAGTAACCCTCAGATTGCTGGCACGGCCACTCTCCCAACTTCGCCACGCCGTCCCCAATCTACCAATGTCATTGGTAGATTGGAAATACATAATAAAGGCAGGGTTACGAATTAGTATCGTATGATAAATTAATTTGATTGAAAAACTAAACATGTAATTAATGATTAACTCCCCGCTCAAGGATCAAAAATAGTCTGGTATGTCATCCTCCATGAACCAGGACGTAGCCAGCTGGCTAACAAACAAACAAAAGTATGTCGCTCTGCAAGTCTTTACTTCTGAATTTGTTACTCTTTTTGCCAATTAAGTCATTAAAGTTAAAGTACCACTGATAATCACACACACTAGGTGTGGTAAAATTACCCTCTGCATTTGACCCATTCCCTTGTCACACCCTCTGGGAGGTGAGGGGAGCAGTGAGCAGCAGCAGTGGCCGCGCTCAGGAATCATTTTGGTGATTTAACCCCCAATTCCAACCCTTGATGCTGAGTGCCAAGCAGGGAGGTAATGGGTCCCATTTTTATAGACTTTGGTATGAACAAAGCCCCAAAATCAAAGATGGTAGGGTACAGTCCTGTTGTCTTATGTCACCCTCCTTGAACCAAGAAGTAGCCTGCTAGATAACAAACGGATAGACAAAAACAAAACATTATTTCCATCATTTTTTTCACTTTTGATGGATTAATTACTGTGTTCTGGAATCAAAAATGGTCTGGCAAACACACAAAAATGTGTTGACCATCTTGACAATGTTTTTACTTTTATTAGAGGAGTTAATTTACTCTTTCTACCGTTTGAGTAACACAATGGAACCGTTGGTTGTACTCCAGAATCAAAACTGGTTCATTACGTCCTTGTTAGATAAGAAAGTAGCCTGCTAGCTAGCAAACAGGCCATTGAAACATCGTCTCTTTGATCTTGCGTTCCAGGAGCAGCTGCGGGGTTACAATCGACTGTACGATATGTCTCGATCGGAAAGGTCAAAGGTGCACAAGCTGGCGGTCGCCATGGCAACTGACGGGCAGCCTCTGGAGAGTATCGCAGAGCTCCTGAAGGTCGCCGTGGGTTGCCTCGACCTGTCTGTCAAAAGCGTTCTGCAGGATGCGGTCGCCAGAGTGGTCGCCGAACTAAGGTATTGACTGTACATTTTTCGTTGTTAGCCTAGCACTAGTAGATAACTTTAGCCTGATTCCCAAACACATGCTTCTTGTCGCTGCCTTTGAGGATGTATCAGTAACCGCTTATTAATCAGACAAGGCATGGACCACTGACATGTCAGCAAAAATCAGCTAATAATAGGATGGCGGTTTAGACAAAATGGCTGTCAAACACCTCCCGCTGAGACAGGAAAATCATGTTGTCAGACGCCGTCCTATTATTTGCTTTCTTCCTTTCCATATATGAGCTTCACATTTGCACTTGACGCCCCCTCACTACCTTGCACAACCATTAAACACACGCAAGTGGAAAATGTCCTCTTCATGTAAACACAGGAAGGAAATGTTTAGAATTAAAGTGCTCCTATGTTTTAATGTGTACATTGCATTTTGAAGAGTGCTTTATTTCATTAGGTTTAATTATTAGCTAATTAATGGCTAATGATAAAGGCCGAATACAAATGTGGTCAAAATAAACAAAACGGGAGTAAATGTTTTGAAATTTCAAATATATTATTATTAGGTGGTAGAATTTTACATACATTTTAATATAAACATGAAAAATAAGGGCTGCAATCTGGCCTACTGCAGTGGTCACCAACCTTTTCCCTGGTCTTAGCAAGGTCTACCTCTGTACCGACTGTGATTTTATATACACTAAATATACTGTATGTGTGTGTATATGTGTGTGTGTATATATATACTGAACAAAAATATAAACGTAACACTTGGGTTTTTGCTCCCATTTTTCACGAGTTAAATTTAAAGATTTAAAACTTTTACTATATACACAAAAGACCTATTCCTCTCAAATATTGTTCACAAACCTGTCTAAATCTGTGTTAGTGAGCACTTCTCCTTTGCCAAGATAATCCATCCCACCTCACAGGTGTGGCATATCAAGATGCTGATTATTGCACAGGTGTGCCTTAGGCTGCTCACAATAAAAAGGCAACGCTGAAGTGTGCAGTTTTGCTTTATTGGGGGTCTGTGGGGTCAGAAAAGCAGTCAGTATCTGGTGTGACCAATATTTTCCTGACGCAGTGCAACACATTTCCTTTGCATTAAGTTGATCAGGTTGTTAATTGTGGCCTGTGGAATGATGGTCCACTCCTCTTCAATGACTGTGCCAAGTTGCTGGATATTGGCAGGAATTGGAACACTCTGTCGTATACGCCGATTCACAGCATCCCAAATATGCTCAATGGGTGACATGTCCGGCGAGTATGCTGGCCATGCAAGAACTGGGATGTTTTCAGCTTCCAGGAATTGGGTACAAATCCTTACAACATGGGGCCGTGTATTGTCATGCTGCAACATGAGATGATGGTCTCGGGTGAATGACACAACAATGGGCCTCAGGATCCCGTTACAGTATCTCTGTGCATTCAAAATGCCATCAATAAAATGCACTCGCATTTGTTGTCCATAACGTACGCCTGCCCATACCATAACCCCACCCCCACCATGGGCCACTCATTTCACAACGTTGACATCAGCAAACCGCTCTCCCACACGATGCCACACACACTCTGCCATCTGCCCGGAAAAGTGAAAACCGGGATTCATCGTGCCAGACGCCATCAAATGAGAGCATTTGCCCACTCAAGTCAGTTACGATAGCGAAGTGCAGTCAGGTCGAGACCCCGATGCGGACGACGATGAGCTTCCCTGAGAAGGTTTCTCACAGTTTGTGCAGACATTTTTTGGTTAGGCAAACCAATTGTTGCAGCAGCTGTCCTGGTGGCTAGTCTCAGACGATCATGGAGGTGCACCTGCTGGATGCGGGGGTCCTGGGCTGGTGTGGTTACTTGTGAGGTCAGTTGGATGTACTGCCAAATTCTCTGAAACTCCCTAGTAGACGGCTTATGGTAGAGAAATTAACATTCAATTCACGTTCTGAACCGTTTTGGTAGACATTTCTGCAGTCGGCATGACAACTGCAAGCTCCCTCAAAACTTGCGACATCTGTGGCATTGTGCTGTGTGATAAAACGGCACATTTCAGAGTGGCCTTTTATTGTAGCCTAAGACACACTTGTGCAATAATCATGCTGTTTAATCAGTATTTTAATATGCCACACTTGTGAGATGGGATGGATTATCTTCGCAAAGAAGAACTGCTAACTAACAGATTTAGACAGGTTTGTGAACAATATTTGAGAGGAATAGGTATTTTGTGTGTATAGTAAAAGTTTTAGATCTTTGAGTTCAACTCATACAAAATGGGAGCAAAAACAAGTGTTGTTCATATTCTTGTTCAGTGAATATATGTATGTGTATATGTATATATATATAGATACATATATGTATATGTATGTGTGTATATACATATATATATATATATATATGTATATATATAGATACATATATGTATATGTATGTGTGTATATATATATATATATATATGTATATATATAAAAAAATATATATATATAAATATGTGTATGTATATATATATATTTATATATATATATATATATATATACTGTATATACTATATATATATATATATATATATATATATATTAGGGCTGCAACTAACAATTAATTTGATAATCGATTAATCTGTCGATTATTACTTCGATTAATCGATTAATAATCGGATAAAGGAGACAAACTACATTTCTATCCTTTCCAGTATTTTATTTTTTTTTAAAACATCATACTCGCGCCATGTTCTTTCAACTTGCCAAATAAAACAAGGAAAATGTTACAAATGTAGCCGAGTGTCCTGGGTTCACATATTAAATGATAAATGGGTTATACTTGTATAGCGCTTTTCTACCTTCAAGGTACTCAAAGCGCTTTGACACTACTTCCACATTTACCCATTCACACACACATTCACACACTGATAGAGGGAGCTGCCATGCAAGGCGCTAACCAGCACCCATCAGGAGCAAGGGTGAAGTGTCTTGCTCAGGACACAACGGACATGACGAGGTTGGTACTAGGTGGGGATTGAACCAGGGACCCTCGGGTCGCGCACGGCCACTCTTCCACTGCGCCACGCCGTATTCTGTGTATTGATATAATATAACAATAAATTAATAAATGGGAGTCATGAGAGCAGGTCCGGTCTCCACCACTTCTTTAATGTCATCTTCCACACCTCCTTCAACAACCCACACTTATAGACCTATTACGTCATAGCCCTACGGCAACTCTGGAGGGACAACACTCCTCCTCCTTACCTAACACACTCCAGTAACTTGGGACACCCTGAACTGTTTGTTACACAAAAATGCACACTTTTGATACCCTTGCTATAGATAATAAAAAATTAAATCTGATAAATCTATGGATAAAAAGCAGAGCCTGACGACGCATGCGCGTTTTTCACAACTCTCTCGCTCTCTCTGTCTCTCCCCCTCCCTCACGAATTCTGCTGCACGCACAATTTGTTTTGTTTTTAACCTTCTTAACCCTGAACGTACATTGAAAATACACGCAATCCTAACTCAAAATGCCGGACATTTGAGGCATTTAAGAAACACCGACCGGACAGCCCTGCAAAAGAGGACATGTCCGGTGAAAAGAGGACGTATGGTCGGACCTAGCCCGGTTGCTGCTAGCATGCTAGTCGATTAGTTGTTGCAGCCCTAATAAATAAATAAATATATATATATATATATATATATATATATATATATATATATATATATATATTAGGGCTGCAACAACTAATCGATTAAAATCGATTGTAAAAATAGTTGATTCGTTGGATCTATGTTATGCGTACGCGCAGAGGCATTTATATATACTTTTTTATTTATTTAAAACATTTATTTTTATTTTTTAATAAACCTTTATTTATAAACTGCAACATGTACAAACAGCTGAGAAACAATAAGCAAAATAAGTATGGTGTCAGTATGCTGTTTTTTTCCCCAATAAAATACTGGAAAGGATAGAAATGTAGTTTGTCTCTTTTCTCCGATTATTAATTGATTAATCGAAGTAATAATCGACAGATTAATCGATTATCAAATTAATCGTTAGTTGCAGCCCTTATATAAATATATATATATATATGTATATATATATATATATATATATGTATATGTATGTATATATATATATATATATATATATATATATATATATATATCCATCCATCCATCCATCTTCTTCCGCTTATCCGAGGTCGGGTCGCGGGGGCAGCAGCCTAAGCAGGGAAGCCCAGACTTCCCTCTCCCCAGCCACTTCGTCCAGCTCCTCCCGGTGGATCCCGAGGCGTTCCCAGGCCAGCCGGGAGACATAGTCTTCCCAACGTGTCCTGGGTCTTCCCCGTGGCCTCCTACCGGTCGGACGTGCCCGAAACACCTCCCGAGGGAGGCGTTCGGGTGGCATCCTGACCAGATGCCCGAACCACCTCATCTGGCTCCTCTCCATGTGGAGGAGCAGCGGCTTTACTTTGAGCTCCCCCCGGATGGCAGAGCTTCTCACCCTATCTCTAAGGGAGAGCCCCGCCACCCGGCGGAGGAAACTCATTTCGGCCGCTTGTACCCGTGATCTTGTCCTTTCGGTCATGACCCAAAGCTCATGACCATAGGTGAGGATGGGAACGTAGATCGACCGGTAAATCGAGAGCTTTGCCTTCTGGCTCAGCTCCTTCTTCACCACAACGGAT
>NC_084581.2:16330000-16392500 GCF_033978685.3 Nerophis lumbriciformis
CCCAGCTCTCTGCAGGTCATTCACCAGGTCCCCCCGTGTGGTTCTGGGATTTTTGCTCACCGTTCTCATGATCATTTTGACCCCACGGGATGAGATCTTGCGTGGAGCCCCAGATCGAGGGAGATTATCAGTGGTCTTGTATGTCTTCCATTTTCTGATAATTGCTCCCACAGTTGATTTTTTCACACCAAGCTGCTTGCCTATTGTAGATTCACTCTTCACAGTCTGGTGAAGGTCTACAATTATTTTCCTGGTGTCCTTCGACAGCTCTTTGGTCTTGGCCATAGTGGAGTTTGGAGTCTGACTGTTTGAGGCTGTGGACAGGTGTCTTTTATACAGATAACGAGTTCAAACAGGTGCCATTAAGACAGGTAACGAGTGGAGGACAGAAGAGCTTCTTAAAGAAGAAGTTACAGGTCTGTGAGAGCCAGAGATCTTCCTTGTTTGAAGTGACCAAATACTTATTTTCCACCATAATTTACAAATAAATTCTTTAAAATTCCTACAATGTGAATTCCTGGATTTTTTTTCACAATCTGTCTCTCACAGTTGAAGTGTACCTATGATGAAAATTACAGACCTCTGTCATCATTTTAAGTGGGAGAACTTGCACAATCGGTGGCTGACTAAATACTTTTTTGCCCCACTGTATGTGTGTATGTATATATATTATATGTATGTATGTATATATGTATGTATGTATATGTATATATTATATATATGTGTATATATGTATGTATGTGTATAGTATATATATGTATGTATGTGTATATATGTATGTATATATATATTTATATATATATATATATATATATATATATATATGTGTATGTGTGTGTATATATATATATATATATATATATATGTATATATATATATATATATATATGTGTATGTATATATATATATATATATATATATATATATATATATATATATATGTGTGTATGTATATATATATATATATATATATATATATATATATATATATATATATATATGTGTATGTATATATATATATATATATATATGTGTATGTATGCAGTTGTGCTCATAAGTTTACATACCCTGGGAGACTTTATGATTTCTTGGCCATTCCTCAGAGATTATAACACAAAAACCTTTCTTCCACTCATGCTTAATGGTTGTGTGAAGCTATTTATTGGCAAATAACTGTGTTTACTCTTTTTAAATCAAAATGACAAAAGAAAGTACGCAAATGACCCTGATCAAAAGTTTACATAGCCCAGTGACTTTGACCTGATAACATGCACAAAAGTTAACACAAACAGGTTTGAATGGCTAATCAAGGTTCCAATCCTCAACTGTGCCATGTTTGTTTGTAAGTAATGTGTGTGTATAAAAGGTCAGTGAGTTTCTGGGCTTCTGACAGACCATTGCATCTTTCATCCAGTGCTGCACAGATGTTTCTGGATTCTGAGTCATGGGGAAGGCAAAATAATTGTCAAAGGATCTGCGAGAAAAGGTAATTGAACTGCATAATACAGGAAAGGGGTATAAAAAGATATCCAAGGAATTGAGAATGCCAATCAGCACTGTTCAAACGCTGATTAAGAAATAGAAAATGAGGGATTCAGGTAGACAAGCAAAGATTCCAGCCACAACTTTGACAGGAAAATTGTTCGAGATGCAAAGAAAAATCCACAAATAACTTAAATTTAAATACAGGACTCTCTGAAAAATTGTGGAGTGGCTGTTTCAAGATGCACTATAAGGAGGCACTTAAAGAAAAATGAGCTGCGTGGTCAAGTCGCCGGAAGAAAGCCATCACTCCAAATTACTTTGTCCCGGAAGTTTTGAGGCTTGTCTCTGTGCTGTTTGGCGTAATGTACCGTATTTTTTGGAGTATAAGTCGCTCCGGAGTATAAGTCGCACCGGCCAAAAATGCGTAATAAAGAAGGAAAAAACATATAAGTCGCACTGGAGTATAAGATTTGATAAAACCCAACACCAAGAATAGACATTTGAAAGGCAATTTAAAATAAATAAAGAACAGTGAACAACAGGCTGAATAAGTGTACGTTATATGACGCATAAATAACCAACTGAGAACGTGCCTGGCATGTTAACGTTACATATTATGGTAAGAGTCATTCAAATAACTATAACATATAGAACATGCTATACATATACCAAACAATCTGTCACTCCTGATAGCTAAATCCGATGAAATCTTTTACGTCTAGTTTCTTACGTGAATGAGCTAAATAATATTATTTGATATTTTATGGTAATGTGGTAATAATTTCACACATAAGTCGCTGCTGAGTATAAGTCGCACCCCCGGCCAAACTATGAAAAAAACTGCTACTTATAGTCCGGAAAATACGGTAAGCGGGACACTGTGACATTTGCGCAGAAATGGCTTTCTTCTGGCGACTCGACTATGCAGCTCGTTTTTTTTCAAGTGCCTCCTTATTGTGTATCTTGAAACAGCCACACCACAATTTTTCAGAGAGTCCTGTATTTCAGTGGTTCCAGGGTTATCATCAGGTGCCGGTCCACCCCTCGGATATCCCCTAAGACAGCAGTCATCCCCCCATTTGGCCTGTTCGAATTTTTGTTGATTCCTTTTGACCTTTAAAGCGCCGCGCACAGACTTTCTAGCTGCTGATGAACTCTGTCTTACATGACTTGCCGTTTTTGTTTGTCTACTTGGATGACATCATGGTAGCGAGCACCTCTCAGGCTGAGCATGTGACCCACCTCAGGACCCTTTCTCAGCACCTGAGCCAACACAGGCCCATTGTTAACCGGCTAAGTGCTAGTTCGTGTTGTTAGCAATTGACTTCCTTGCATATCGAGTCACACACAGTGCGGGGCAGTTCCCCTTCCAGCAAAAGTTGATGCCATTGCAAAATTCCCCTGCCCGCTCACGGTCAAGGCGCTACAGGAGTTCCTTGGCATGGTAAATTTTTACCATCGCTTCAATCCCTGGGCAGCTGACCTCCTTTGGCCGCTGTATGATGCTCTTAAAGGGGCTGCTCCCAAGTACATGGTGGTCTGGTCCGACGCGTGGCTAAGTGCTTTCCTGGAGGTCAAGTCTGTTCTCGCTGACGCTATCCTGCTGGCGCACCCATTTCCTGATGCTCTGATTGCAATCACCACGGATGCTTCAGACTATGCCGTTGATGCAGTGCATGTGGATGGCACCTGGAAACCCTTGGCTTTCTTTAGCAGGCAGTTGCAACCCTGCGAGCGGAAATACAGCACGTTTGACCGTGACCTTCTCGGCCTCTATCTGGCCATATGTCATTTTCATTCGCTGCTTAAAGGAAGGCGTTTCACAGCTTTTGTGGACCACAAACTCCTCACTTATGCGATGGCAAAGACTGCCGAACCGTGGTTGGCTCGGCAACAGAGAGACTTTTCCTACGTCTCTGAGTTCACGACGGACATCCAGCATCTTGTTGGTAGGAGCAATGTTGTTGCTGACTGCCTCTCCCGAGCCGTCATTGGCGCTGTCCACGCTGGGCTCCATTTGCAAAGATGGCAGCTGACCAAACCAACGACCCAGACATCCGAGCTCTGGAGGCTTCAGCCACATGGCTACAGTTGTCTGAAGTTCCATTTGAGGACACGGGCGTTACGCTCTTTTGGGACATCGCTACTGGTCGGGCTCGGCCCGTATAGCCCGCCATTTGGAGGCGGCGGGTGTTCAACTCGATCCACGACCCTTCCCAACGGCTGATAGCTGCAAAATTCGTCTGGCGCAGACTGAAAAAGCACGTTTGGGGCTGGTTTGCCACCTGCGTAGCATGCCAGCGCTCGAAGGACCGTTTACTGTTCCGGAACGCCGTTTTGACCATGTCAACGTGGACCTAGTTGGGCCTCTACCACCTTCGCGCAGCAGCAAATACCTCCTCACAATGGTTGACAGGACAACCCGCTGGCTGAAGGCAGTACCTCTAAGGTCAGCTACCTCAGCAGAGGTGGCGCGCACGTTTATGGGGACGTGGTTTGCCCGTTTCGGTACCCCATCAAACATCTCATCCGACCGGGGCTCCCAGTCCACTTCTGAGCTCTGGGCTGCTGTGGCGATGAGCTTGGGAGTGAAACTCCACCACACGACGGCGGGGACAAGCATTTATTTTTGGTTGGTGATGGGTCTGAACGGGTCACCGTGGACCGGTTTAAATTGGCCCACTTGTACTTTAGTCAGCTGGTTCCCATGGCCATACCGCCGCGCCTGGGTCGCCCCCTTGCTTTGCCCTGGCTCCATTACAAGATTTCGCGCCTTTCTCCGCGGGCCTCGGGGACCTTGGACGGTACAGATGCCCTGCCGGTACACCCTGCGGACCACCCAGCGCCTGTACCAGTCCAGGACACGCGGTCTGGTCAGACCGTCTGTGCCCCTGTCTGTTGACTGTTTTTTTTTTTTTGTGATGATGAATTCTGGGGGCATGTGTGTAACGGTTGCTTTAGTGACATAATTCACCACACCTGTTTACTGACTTTGTCATCATTATTCACTGCCATTGTTCTATTGTGCACATAACTATGTTGTTCTTGATTACCACGACGTGGCTCGGTTGGTAGACCGGCCGTGCCAGCAACCTGAGGGTTCCTGGTTCCATCCCCGGCTTCCGACATCCCAGTCACGTCCATTTTGTCTTTGATCAAGACACTTCACCTTTGCTCCTGATGGGTCGTGGTTAGGGTCTTGCCTGGCAGCTCCCGCCATCAGTGTAAAAGCACTTTGAGTAACTCGACGGTAGAAAAGCGCTATATAAGTATAAACTATTTACCATTTCTGACATTCATCTATGCAGTTAAGAGTGAGTAAGTTGATGTGGTCCCTTTAAGTGACCGTCAGAGTTTTACCCAAGTTTTAATCGCAATTAAAAATTTTGTTTAATCGAGATTATTTACTGTTAAATTATTTGCTTGCAGAATTCAAATACAATTTTTAAAGACCCCATAATTTGACACAAATTTAGTTTAGTCAAATTTAACGTGTTATATATGAAAACCCATTTTCATTGGCAACATTACCATTTTTAATATAGTTATTGCATTTAAATTATAATGAATATGATTATAATTATTGGAAGTATTCAGAAATCGTATTGAAAATGTTTTTTGGAAATGATTTACTGGTTTAAATGAAAGCTTAAAAGGAGTTGTTAAAGAGTGAACATAGGAATAAATTAGGTCCTAAAAGGAGAATAAATGTCAACGGTAGCATCTGATTGTGTTGATGAACGTCAGCCAATCGCCTTGATGACTGTGTGCCTCATTTCCTGCTTCTTACCTGCTCAATGATGCAAGCTGCAGATAGACGCCAAGTGCACTGTGTACTCATGCATTTGTTAAGATGTTCCCTCATGATCACGCACACACACACGCACGCACGCACACACACACGCACGCATGCACACGGTTGATTAAACTCAATGCATCTCGGTCCATTCAGCTTCTTGTCTTCCATCGCTTCAATTGTATTCTTCTAAGTATCCTTTTAAGCATTCACTGCTGCCTTTTTGGGTGTTTTTGTGGGCAGGCCGCCCTCAACGTTGGCATCTATGAATGAAGCACTAATGGCCATTTTATGTGTGTGTCACAACTCATCTGCCATGCCGTGTGTCTCTGTGCGTGGTAAAGACAAAAGTCCTCTGTTCGCAGTGAGGAAGTGCTGCATCAACAGTGTGAGCTTGTGCATTCATGTTTGGGTGCCTGCAGCAATGTGCACTTGAGTCAGGAGAAATCACCTTTTTTTCCTCAGTTTCTATTGTGAAAAATCGCAGTCCTATTTGCAACATATACAGAACACACACTGATGCTGCCTTAATACTATACGTTGGAGAGAAAAATAAATACAAAATATAATACTAGCTTTGTTCCTATAATACTGGACTTTTTTATTTCTCATAAAAACATGGCATTATAATATTGCAGGTTTTTTTTTTTACATAAATTATGACTTTATTCTCTTAATATTGAAAGTTTTTGTCTTCTGAAAATATGACTTTAATGTTGATGTTTTTTTCTTGTAATTTTTTTTCTCTTTTCACTGCGGCCGTAATACTCCTTTGCAGTAGAATATAATTCTACACATCTAATTGCTTCAAGACAATTTTTTTGTAGTTTTTTTCCCCTTATTTTTAAATAAGGCTGTCCCTGAAAATAGAGCCTTTGATTGTCTCCCCCTCAGCAGTTGTCCCTTGACATTGTGTTAATTTGAAACTCTTATCTTAATTAGGTGTTATGTAAGATGATTGTGGTGATTTTCTTTTGTCTTTTCTCTATGTGTGTGTGCGGGTGTTTTGTAATACAGCGGCGACTCCGACGGCCTTACGAATCACACAGAAGCCCTCGGGGTGCTGGAGGCCATCGTGACGGCGGTGCACCACAGTGTGCAGAAAGGGTAGGAGTTAATTCATGTCGATCTTTTTTAGAGTTGCATCAACGTCTGCATGCTGTCTCACACACACCTCCTCAGTGACAATACGGTGACATCAGACGACCTGCTGGCCTGGTTGCGTCCGTTCTGCGGCGAGCTGTCTCTACCTGTGCGTCCTCGCATCGCTGTGCTACAGATCCTGGAGAGTAACTTCAGCCTGCGAGACAGCGACGTCCGCCTTCTGCTGCTCTACAGGACGGAGGCTGTGCTGAAAGACAGACAGGTACGCGATTGTGTGATGATAACCATAGACTAAGAAATGGAACCTGTAGGGTCATTCGATACATAACATTGAATATATTACATACCGGGCAGCACGGTGGAAGAAAGGTTAGTGCATCTGCCTCACAATACGAAGGTCCTGAGTAGTCCTGGGTTCAATCCCGGGCTCGGGATCTTTCTGTGTGGAGTTTGCATGTCCTCCCCGTGACTGCGTGGGTTCCCTCCGGGTACTCCGGCTTCCTCCCACCTCCAAAGACATGCACCTGGGGATAGGTTGATTGGCAACACTAAATTGGCCCTAGTGTGTGAATGTGAGTGTGAATGTTGTCTATCTGTGTTGGCCCTGCGATGAGGTGGCGACTTGTCCAGGGTGTACCCCGCCTTCCGCCCGATTGTAGCTGAGATAGGCTCCAGCGCCCCCCGTGACCCCAAAAGGGAATAAGCGGTAGAAAATGGATGGATGGATATTACATACCTTAAAGGGGAACTGCACTTTTGTGGGAATTTTGCCTATTGTTCACAATCATTCTGAAAGACACGATGACGGATGTATTTTTTTGATGCATTCTAACTCGTAAATAAATGTAAATAAAAGTCAGCTTACAGCGGAGCCAATAGTAGGTCCTCCATTCCGCTTATAAAACCTAATAAATAACCATCCAAAAAGCGGCAACAATTCTCAATTACATTTTGTGACTTGAATATTAATTACTGATATTGTTATTATAAGCGCTAACGCACACAAACTATTTATAGTGGTGACGTGATCACAAGCTTGTGTTACTATGTTGACATGATCAATTGGTCTGCTGCTTTCTCGCTTTTCTGCTTGTGGAAGATTGTAGATCCTAAATCATGCCTCTCACCTAGATAGTGGAAGGATGAGGATGTAATCCGACCAGTTGGTACGCTTGGACAGCCAATTTTGACCTAGAAATGGTGAAAAACGACACGAAAACACGCTTAGTTCCACCCCCCTTTTCTTCGCGAGTGTTATGAGTCATTCTTCATCTAAACCGGAATATAACAAGATTCTATCAGTCGGCATCTTAATGACAGCAGACAGTAAACGATGTTTTATTATGTTTGTTGGCTCTAATGAAGTCTGCAGTGAGTTTTAATCTGTGATGTATTTGAAAAAAAAAGCATACGGCGTGATGCGTTTTTTAAATTAATGTGCCGCTTATTCCTAAAATGAGCCAAGTACATAAATATTATATGTTATTATAAATATGCCTGTTATTACATTACATATGTGCTTACATCATGTATATAAAACCTTAATGGAGGTGTTTGGATGGTCTTGTTAGGGCTTTATGGGCAGAATAGAGCTGCTCCCATAGGCTCCATTGTAAGCGGACTTTTGATCGCATTTATTTAAATTTATTTGCATTAAAAAAAAAAAAGTTTTTGTCTTACGTAAGGATTGTGAATAATAGGAAAAATTCCCCAAAAAGTGCAGTTCCCCTTTAAATGCTGCATGCTTTTGCATATGGGTAGCTATGGCTGTAGGCAATCTCCTTGCTTACAATCAATTTAGAAGCAGTAATAATGCTGGCTGAGCAGTTTTCCCCTCACCGCGATTACAACATTGCTTCTTTTGTGCTGCAGTGGCCGATATATTTGTTAACAAATGACAGTGTGGTCAAAACCAGCTATGTTTTGCTTTCTAGTTTCTCATGCACTTTAAAATCATTGTTTGGGACAGTATCTCTCTGCACATGCCTTCTTGTTTATAGTCGTTGTTTACCTTACTTTTATGATGCTGAACACCTTTTTTACACAGTTAATAAAGTCACTTGAAATACTGCCTCTACAGTTAAGGAAGCATTTATGGTGGCCACAGTTTCACCCTAGAATAGATTAATTCACTTTAAGATTATTGTATATGAAACATTAAAATCAAACAGCATCACAAAATGGATTAGGTTAAACTTTTTGTAGGTTAAAATGTAGTTTGTTGTGGTTTCATTTTATGTTTCCTGCGGTGGGGTACCAAACCTCGGTGGGACGGCGTGGCGAAGTTGGTAGAGTGGCCGTGCCAGCAATCGGAGGGTTGCTGGTTACTGGGGTTCAATCCCCACCTTCTATCATCCTAGTCACGTCCGTTGTGTCCTTGGGCAAGACACTTCACCCCTTGCTCCTGATGGCTGCTGGTTAGCGCCTTGCATGGCAGCTCCCGCCATCAGTGTGTGAATGTGTGTGTGAATGGGTGAATGTGGAAATACTTTCAAAGCGCTTTGAGTACCTTGAAGGTAGAAAAGCGCTATACAAGTATAACCCAATTATCATTTATTTATTTATTACAGTACCTAAATGGGTGGTGCTCGACGCAGTGCAGTCTGTTGTAAAGCATAGCATCGTTAACTGAACTGTACCGCTTGGTGTAAACACATGACAATAGCATAAGATATCCGTGTTCGAGGATTGAATAGCTGGTTTCATTGCATGATTGACCAATTATTGGCCTGAGCTTCTTAGTTAAAGTGTAAATGTATGCACCGTATTTTTTGGACTATAAGTCGCATTTTTTTTCATAGTTTGGCCGGGGGTGCGACTTATACTCTGGAGCGACTTATGTGTGAAATTATTAACACATTACCATAAAATATCAAATAATATTATTTAGCTCATTCATGTAAGAGACTAGACGTATAAGATTTCATGGGATTTAGCGATTAGGAGTGACAGATTGTTTGGTAAACGTATAGCATGTTCTATATGTTATAGTTATTTGAATGACTCTTACCATAATATGTTACGTTAACATACCAGGCATGTTCTCAGTTGGTTATTTATGCGTCATATAACGTACACTTATTCAGCCTGTTGTTCACTATTCTTTATTTATTTTAAATTGCCTTTCAAATGTCTATTCTTGGTGTTGGGTTTTATCAAATAAATTTCCCCATATATATGTTTTTTTCCTTCTTTATTATACATTTTCGGCCGGTGCGACTTATACTCCGGAGCGACTTATACTCCGAAAAATACGATACACAGCCTTTGTCAGGCATGGTAGACATGTTTGTGTGTGTGTGTGTGCATGTGTGCCGTTCACTTTAACTAATTGGCCGCTCTGCGGACATTTGGCTGGCTCTGATGTGGCGCTCGCACATGTACACTATGGAGAAAGTGAACATCCAAAAGGATCAGTTAATTCATCTTTTTTTAAATTTTCTTTTGAAAAGACCGTGTCATGAGAGCATGACTCATTCCGGAAGATAGGGAAACTTTTTATGCTGTCTTTTAAAGTCCCTTAAATATATAGTTAGAGTTTTTTGTCGCCAAGTTTTAAAAGATGAATTTAATCAATTGGTTTTCATTTAATTGTTTTTAAGACATGGAAGCAAAACATATTCAAACACATTTTTCTTAATGTTATGGTCAGGATATCAACACAAACTAATTGATTATTACTCTTGGAGAGAAATATGCACATATCAACTGGTCTTGTGAGTTATCAGCGTGCTAATTTTGCCAGCCCTGGAAACCTCGCTCTATTCATTTTTCCTACCACTCATTCTGTATTGCTTTGTTTACTGTGAGCCTAGAATTGTTTTAGCAATTATGCAATTATTATTATGTGTACCTAACTTTGCTGGATTCAAGAGATACAAACAACATTAAATATTAGATCGTGCAACTTTATTTTTGAGCAGGCAAATGTTACAAAGGTGATGTTTGTTCAGTCAGTCATTTAGTGCGAGTCAGTGGAAAGGTCACCACTTTCTGTTTATGATGCATCACAACAGAAGGGCACAATAGTTGCAAATAAATAGTAAGGAAACAGTGATTGATAACAGCTGTTAAACAAAGATGTTATGGAAACCCTTTGACTTAACGAGGCGCCATTTAGTGCTTTAAAGCCTTACCGCAAATGACAACAGAGGATGGCGGCCATATTGAAAGGCTGACATTTTGGTAGCGAAGACATGATGTGGGAGGAGGGAATTGTGGGGAGCACACATAGATTTTGTGACTTCATCATGAATGATTAGTCATACCAGCTGGCTGCTCAAATGTCACCTCTGTCAAGAAGGAAGCGCTTCATTTGTGCATGTGCATGTCTCCCTGTATGTCTTGGCCTTTCACAACAATTTACTTACTTTTTTGTGGCATGTGACACACACTCATGCACATCCATAAACATGTGCACGCATTTATGCACGCTTATACTTGCATAAATACTGTACCTCCAACAAAATGCATTTACTTTTAATTGCATGCATGTGTTTTATTTATTCTACAATATTATTCCTATTGATTCTTACAATTTTGTACATTTTGACTTTTAATAAATTCTGAGGTGCAATTGAATGGAAAAAAAATAATGAATTAAATCAGAAAAGTTTGCTTCCTTCCCAAGTTTTATCTGATCTAGGTTTAAATGGATACCCACATTTTATTAAACAAATATTTCATAATGGACATATTTTATTTAAAATATATGCACATGGTCAGTCATCAGTATTTATTTGGATACTGGCTTAAGAACCTTTAAAGAACATTTAGATTAGATTTTTTTAAAGTTTTAAAATGCTTATATAATGTGACAACAAAACTTGAGTGAAATTTAATGGCAAAGTACCGTAAAATTTTAAGAGTTTACAGCTGGCTTATCCAGTACATAAACAAGAGTTAAACATTGTTTGGTAAAAAATCAGTAAAGAATGTATGATAATACTACATTAATTAGATAATACTGTGGTACCTCGGTTTTCATAAGCCCAGTTTTTCATATGATTCTGGTTTTTTTTATGTAAACTTTGTCCTGGTTTTTGTATGCCCGAACACTGCACGTAACAAACTACCGGTTATCCGTTTGTATCATTTTGTGGAACCAAATGCCCAAACAAAGAACATCACCGGTCGGTGACGCAGCCTTTTTGCTTTTTTTTATGAAGTACGACTGCAAAATAAGCCAACATGGCACCAAAGAATGTTGTTAGTGCCAGTACTTTAAGGAAGAAAAAAAACTATTGAGTTTAAGAAAGAAGTCGTCAAGTATGAAGGTGTTTCCTCCGTCATCTCTGTCTTCACCAACAACACTTTTTAATAGTAGGTGATATTAATTCATCCATCCATCCATTCATCTTCTTCCGCTTATCCGAGGTCGGGTCGCGGGGGCAGCAGCCTAAGCAGGGAAGCCCAGACTTCCCTCTCCCCAGCCACTTCGTCCAGCTCCTCCCGGGGGATCCCGAGGTGTTCCCAGGCCAGCCGGGAGAGATAGTCTTCCCAACGTGCCCTGGGTCTTCCCCGTGGCCTCCTACCGGTTGGACGTGCCTGAAACACCTCCCTAGGGAGGCGATCGGGTGGCATCCTGACCAGATGCCCAAACCACCTCATCTGGCTCCTCTCGATGTGGAGGAGCAGTGGCTTTACTTTGAGCTCCCCCCGGATGACAGAGCTTCTCACCTTATCTCTAAGGGAGAGCCCCGCCACCCGGCGGAGGAAACTCATTTCGGCCACTTGTACCCGGGATCTTGTTCTTTCGGTCATGACCCAAAGCTCATGACCATAGGTGAGGAAGGGAACGTAGATCGACCGGTAAATCGAGAGCTTTGCCTTCCGGCTCAGCTCCTTCTTCATTGAACTCCTCCACTTGGGGCAAGATCTTCTCCCCAACCCGGAGATGGCACTCCACCCTTTTCCAGGCGAGAACCATGGACTCGGACTTGGAGGTGCTGATTCCCATCCCAGTCGCTTCACACTCGGCTGCGAACCGATTCAGTGAGAGCTGAAGATCTTGGCCAGATGAAGCCATCAGGACCACATCATCTGCAAAAAGCAGAGACCTAATCCTGCAGCCACCAAACCAGATACCCTCAACGCCCTGACTGCGCCTAGAAATTCTGTCCATAAAAGTTATGAACAGAATCGGTGACAAAGGGCAGCCTTGGCGGAGTCCAACCCTCACTGGAAACGGGTCCGACTTACTGCCGGCAATGCGGACCAAGCTCTGACACTGATTATACAGGGAGCAAGTTGCCACAATAAGACAGTCCGTTACCCCATACTCTCTGAGCACTCCCCACAGGACTTCCCGGGGTACACGGTCGAATGCCTTCTCCAAGTCCACAAAGCACATGTAGACTGGTTGGGCAAACTCCCATGCACCCTCAAGGACCTTGCCGAGAGTATAGAGCTGGCCACAGTTCCACGACCAGGACGAAAACCACACTGTTCCTCCTGAATCCGAGGTCCTCTCCAGTACACCTGAATAGACCTTACCGGGAAGGCTGAGGAGTGTGATCCCACGATAGTTGGAACACACCCTCCGGTTCCCCTTCTTAAAGAGAGGAACCACCACCCCGGTCTGCCAATCCAGAGGTACCGCCCTCGATGTCCACGCGATGTTGCGTGGACAACACAACATCCAGAGCCTTAAGGAACTCCGGGCGGATCTCATCCACCCCCGGGGCCTTGCCACCGAGGAGCTTTTTAACTACCTCGGCAACCTCAGCCCCAGAAATAGGAGAGCCCACCACAAATTCCCCCGGCCCTGCTTCCTCTTAAGAAGACATGCTGGTAGGATTGAGGAGGTCTTCGAAGTATTCCCTCCACCGATCCACAACATCCGCAGTCTAGGTCAGCAGAACACCATCCTCACCATACACGGTGTTGACATTGCACTGCTTCCCCTTCCTGAGGCGGCGGATGGTGGTCCAGAATCGCTTCGAAGCCGTCCGGAAGTCGTTTTCCATGGCTTCCCCGAACTCCTCCCATGTCCGAGTTTTTGCCTCCGCGACCGCTGAAGCCGCACATCGCTTGGCCTGTCGGTACCTGTCTGCTGCCTCCGGAGTCCTATGAGCCAAAAGAGCCCGATAGGACTCTTTCTTCAGCTTGACGGTAACCCTTACACCAGCGGGTTCTAGGATTACCGCCACGACAGGCACCAACCACCTTGCGGCCACAGCTCCAATCGGCCGCCTCGACAATAGAGGCACGGAACATCATCCACTCGGACTCAATGTCCAGTGCCTCCCTTGTGACATGTTCAAAGTTCTTACGGAGGTGGGAATTGAAACTCTCTCTGACAGGAGACTCTGCCAGGCGTTCCCAGCAAACCCTCACAATGCGTTTGGGCCTGCCAGGTCTGTCCGGCATCCTCCCCCACCATCGCAGCCAACTCACTACCAGGTGGTGATCGGTAGAAAGCTCCGCCCCTCTCTTCACCCGAGTGTCCAAAACATGACAACTACAAAGTCGATCATGGAACTGCGGCCTAGGGTGTCCTGGTGCCAAGTGCACATATGGACACCCTTATGTTTGAACATGGTGTTTGTTATTGACAATCTGTGACGAGCACAAAAGTCCAATAACAAAACACTACTCGGGTTCAGATCCGGGCGGCCATTCTTCCCAATCACGCCTCTCCAGGTTTCACTGTTGTTGCCAACATGAGCGTTGAAGTCTCCCAGTAGAACGAGGGAATCACCCTGGGGAGCACTCTCCAGTACTCCCTCGAGTGTATCCAAAAAGGGTGGGTACTCTGTGCTGCCATTTGGCGCGTAAGCGCAAACAACAGTCAGGACCCGTCCCCCCCACCCGAAGGCGGAGGGAGGCTACCCTCTCGTCCACTGGGTTGAACTCCAACGTGCAGGCTTTGAGCCGGGGGGGCAACAAGAATTGCCACCCCAGCCCGTCGCCTCTCACTGCCGGCAACGCCAGAGTGGAAGAGAGTCCAGCCCCTCTCAAGAGAACTGGTTCCAGAGCCCTTGCTGTGCGTCGAAGTGAGTCAGACTATATCTAGCCGGAACTTCTCCACCTCACGCACTAGCTCAGGCTCCTTCCCCCCAAGCGATGTGACGTTCCACGTCCCAAGAGCTAGCTTATGTAGCCGAGGATCGGACCGCCAAGTGCCCTGTCCTCGGCTTCCGCCCAGCTCACACTGCACCCGACCTCTATGGCCCCTGCTATGGGTGGTGAGCCCATTGGAGGGGGGACCCACGTTGCCTCTTCGGGCTGTGCCCGGCCGAGCCCCATGGGGACAGGCCCGGCCACCAGGCGCTCGCCATCGTGCCCCACCTCAGGGCCTGGCTCCAGAGGGGGGCCCCGGTGACCCGAGTCCGGGCGAGGGAAATCTGGGTTCCTTGTTCGTGTTCTTCATAGAGGTCTTCGAGCTGCTCTTTGTCTGATCCCTCACCTAGGACCAGTTTGCCTTGGGAGACCCTACCAGGGGGCATAGAAGCCCCCGGACAACATAGCTCCTAGGATCATTGGGACACGCAAACTCCTCTACCACGTTAAGGTGGCAGCTCAGAGAGGAGGGTGATATTAATGTTAAATGTTAATTGTTTTATGTGTGTAAAACTGTAATTATTTTCTATAAAATGTTTTTTGTGTTAATATGTTTGTGTGTGGAACAATTTATTTTGACTTAAATAATTTATTTTGTTAAAAATATTGTTTGGTTTTCATCCGATTTGGTCTTGGTCTGACTTTTTGGAATGAAAACCAAGGTATCACATAAAAAGAATGGAAAGACATTTAGATATAAACAATGCACATTTTTGACTTCATTTTTATGTTGCATTATGTTTGTCTGCTTGGTTACATAATCGTCTCCTTCCTAAATATTACATGCGATGGAGGCTATCTTGCGACCAGTCCCAACAGGTCAAATGTTGCTGTCATGCTGGCCAACAACACCTGCAACTTACCTTGGCAGCTTTCTTCCACGGCCCCTTAGGCTCCTAAAGCCCAAACTTTTCTTTTTCTTTTTTAAACCTCAGAGGCCAGGATAAGACAGGCTTTGTCATCGCCATGGTACCTACTACTGATGATTCAGTCACTATTAAAAGACAAAAAAAGCACTGGAGAGCAGGCAGAGCAATAAAAAAAAAAGCCAACAGACGAGTGGAAATAAGGCAAGAGAGGGCCCGAGGATAGTTGAAATGATGATGGGAGTAGGAGGAACAAAGCGGAAGGACTTGGATGGCGGCCACTCGTGTACTGTTATCATAGTTGTCATGCAGCTTTCTCCCACTCAGAATCATGATGACTTTGTTAACGTGGTTTGTTTTTACTGACATTTTTATCATTGCACCAAAGGCTGCAATGATTATAAAAACATCTAGACGCCATTTATCACATACAACAACGTAACATTAAAGGTCCCATAGTGTCCAGATGACCGAAATTTTACCAACAAATTCTCTTTATGTATTTTTTGCCCCTGAGAATGAATATGGCTGTCGTTTCCTATTATATCAGTTAATTACAGAGTAACCAGTAAATAACTAACTTGATATGCTGCCGCCCCTTCTTGGTGTGACGTTATCTATAGAATTAGAGCTCATTTTTCCACATAGACAGTGTGGATAAAGAAATGTCAGACTATTATTTTGATCACTTAATTGTATGTTTTTTTGCCCTGGTCCATGATAACTTAAAAACTGGTTGCTTAATATTATGAGCAAAGAAGTAATTATAAAATAACTGCCATTCTTCTATCTCCTCTTCCATAGTCACCATAGTAGGGTTGTAATGATCTGTTTTAACAACAATTTGATATTTGTAGGTGCATATATAATTCAAGGACATTATAAATTCTTTAGAATGATACGAAACGATTCAGTAAGTTGAAATCGATTCAGTAACTTTTTAGCAAAACAAATCAAGCAGTGTGACTGAAATAAATACTCAATACTGAACACTGCGGGTGAAGTTCCCTATATTCCTGTTGTTTCTTGTAAAGGAATTATGTATAAATGAACTATAGATACAAACAAATAAGTTAAGAACAGTTAATGGCCAATACATTCACATCTTATTTGAAATTAAGTGCAACCAACACTTTAGGTTGAATTAACAAGAGGAAACATTTTCTGCTCACATTTTAAACATGCAAGCAATGTTCAATACAAGTAAGTAACCAACATTTTAACAGTCAAATTTCCTGCTAAATAAAGTTCCCTGGCAAGGCCATATGGTATCTGTTATCCGCCTTTGCGTCGCCGATGATGTACAGAATCCCAGGTGTGTAGAAGCATGTATGACCCCTCATCCCTGTTGATGATGTTGGCTCCTCACTTCCTAATTTCCATAGCCTCCTTCATCCATCTTTTCTATTTCTTTCTTTCTCATCAAATGACTTCTTGTCGTTAGTATTTATTGTGGCTTTTGCAATTGTGCTGTAGCTGAAAGTTATGATGTTGTAATGCCTGGCAGTGGAGAAGGAGAGACAGTCTTAGGTTCAGTCTCAGACGCTTTCTTAACAAGCGGTAACAAACTCAGGGAGTCAAAACACACGTTTAGACACTCCGCACAAAGACACCCAAACTAAACTCTCGCAGAACTCTGTTCACTAGTCTGCCGCCCTCGCACACGTCACATACAACAGCACCACCTCTTAAAGGCACACAGACACACATCAAATATGTTACACTATTGGCTTGGGGCGTTTGCCTTTGTTATAACTTTTCTCGACCACCGTAGACATCTGCCTATTTTGTTTTGATGACGCCACAGACGGGAAAATAGACTTAACATTTATAATCTTTATAATGAAAAGTGCTAAACTTAATACAACGTCTACCATTCTTAAATCCAATGTTTACCTTCTTCTCGGATCAATAAAATTGATCGATTCACCTTTTAAAACGATCTTGGATGGATACTTATCTCTTGGAAGGCAAACTTACCGAGCACAGATCGATATATTTAAAATTTTGGAATATACATTGATGTATCAATCAACTGTTACACCCTTACACCATAGCCTTTTTTCCCTTGTGCACTTTTAGCATTCCCTCAAACATCTTGCGGAAAACATCAGTAGAAGAGGATGCAACATAGAATACTTGCGGCTTACCTTCTTTTTCTCTTGTTTTTGAGTGCTGGGTCTGCTCTTTTTTCCTTGTTTTTCCACAGGTTCCAACTCAGTCTTTCTCCCCTCGAGGGTGCTCCTGATTTTTAGGATCACATTCAGCTGGAGTCTTTTACATTTTTTCCATTCAAACTCTGACCAAAACCCTTTTTCTTCAAAGTCAAAATCAGTAAAATGATTGCTGGAAATACACACCTCTCGCTTGATCCGTCCCATCTTGCACGAGTCAAATTGACTGGAGATATTCATACTTCTTTAGTTGTTATGCTACAAAAATGCATCTTGCAGGATTTTGATAATTCCTTCAGATTTTGTGTGAAATTAACTTGATTCGGGATGAAGATACTCCCAAATCACATACTACGCAATATGAAAACAGGCTGATGGCAACTCATCCACATTTTTTAGATAAAAGTGGGCGTTCCAATATGTGCTGAAAATCGTTAGAAAACAAGCCGAAATCACTACTGTGTCTATTTTGGGGATAATTTTACCGGTAGACTTCATTTTAGGTCAAGAACTATGAAATAGTGCCACTGTTGTCAACATTAAAGGAGCCCTTAATAGGGGAACTGCTTTTATTGGAATGTTGCCTATAATTCACAATACTTATGCAGGACAAGCATACATTTGTTTTTCTTTTTTTATGCATTTTAACTTGTTAAAAAACGCTAGCAAAAATCAGCTAACAATTGGGCCAACAGGGTTTGTGCCATTCCGCCTAACAAGCACTCTATACAAGATCCAAAAACCTCTGTCCAAGTTTTATATACAGCATAGATCAACATATTTTTGTTATTTTAAGTGTACGGCAGTGCATTAATTTCACAGACACATCAAAACATTCGCTATTTCCTTCAACAACAACAATATTACTAATCATGGCAGACTTCATGAAAGACAACAAAGACTACTATGGAACAAATGATGATGCACAGTCTTATATTTCTGAGCCTGAATATAAGGAAGATGAACTACAAGCTAGACGCTGTGTGCCAAACAGATCCAGCTTTAGAGAAACAATAAGCAGCATGCAGCAGTATTGCTAAGTGCTAAACAAGAAATATACGGTAAACTGAAAACAAAATTAAACAATCACTTACTGTACAATGTCTGCTCTCACTGGGATACAGACAAACGGGATATCTTCCCGTTTATAATAAATAAATGGGTTGTACTTGTATAGCGCTTTTCTACCTTCAAGGTACTCAAAGCGCTTTGACACTACTTCCACATTTACCCATTCACACACACATTCACACACTGATGGAGGGAGCTGCCATGCAAGGCGCTAACCAGCACCCATCAGGAGCAAGGGTGAAGTGTCTTGCTCAGGACACAACGGACATGACGAGGTTGGTACTAGGTGGGGATTGAACCAGGGACCCTCGGGTCGCGCACGGCCATTCTTCCACTGCGCCACGCCGTCCCTTTATATGAAGAATTAATCATAATCCTAAAACATGTTAAAAAAAAAAAAAGAAACATCTGCAAACAAACGTCTTTTCATGTCTTTCTCGCCATCTTCGGGTATATGTTTAATGTCAAAGTTGACCAAGTTCTTGGTTTATGGCCACATTTTTCTACCAATTAGAGGCGTGATTTATAATATAGTAATAATTTTACCAACTCAGAGGCGATGCAGTAGCTAGTACTGTATGTCTACATTGTAGCTACAGAAGCTATACTGAAAAAAATATAAACGTTTTTGCTCCCATTTGTCATGTATAAATTTGTGTTAGTGAGGTGTCAGAAAAGATGTCCGTATCGGATGTGACCACCATTTGCCTCACGCAGTGCAACAACATCTCAAGGTTCAAGGTTCAAGGGTTTTATTTGTCACATGCAGAGTACACTACAGTGAAATGCTTTTTTTCCACGCTCTTCAGATATTGCGTACAGTGGGATCCAAACACTAGTTGCTGAATCTAATACACTAAATACAAAAAATACAACAATTTGAATAGCATACAACAATTTGAAATTTGAATTTGACAACATCTCCTTCACATTGAATTGATCAGGTTGTTAATTGTGGCCTGTGGAATGTTGGTCCACTCCTCTTCAATGGCTGTGCAAAGTTGCTGGATTTTGGCAGGAACTGGAACACGCTATCGTATACGCCGATCCACAGTATCCCAAACATGCTTAATGGTGACATGTCCGGTGAGTATGCTGGCCATGCAAGAACTGGGATGTTTTCAGTTTCCAGGAATTGTGTACAGATCCCTGCAACATGGGGCCATGCATTGTCATGCTGCAACATAAGCTGATGGTCTCGGGTGAATGGCACAACAATGGGCCTCAGGAGCTTGTCACTGTATTTCTGTGCATTCAAAAGACCATCAATAAAATGCACTTGCGTTTGTTGTCCATAACATACGCCTGCCCCTTCCATAACCGCACCCCCACCATGGGCCACTCGATTCACATCAGCAAACCACTCCCCCACACGAAGCCACACATGCTGTCTGCCATCCACTCTGAGAAGTTAAAATCGGTATTTTTCCATGAAGAGAATACCTCTCCAACGTTCCAGACACCATCAAATGTGAGAATTTGCCCACTCAAGTCGGTTACGACGACGAACTGCAGTCAGGTCGAAACCCCGTTGAGGACGACAGGCATGGAGATGAGCTTCCCTGAGACGGTTTCTCACAGTTTGTGCAGAAATTATTTGGTTATGCAAACCAATAGTTGCAGCAGCTGTCCGGGTGGCTGGTCTCAGACGATCATGGAGGTGCACGTGCTGGATGTGGAGGTCCTAGGCTGGTGTGGTTACACATGGTCTGCGGTTGTGAGACCAATTGGATGTACTGCCAAATTCTCTGAAACACCTTTAAAGATGGCTTATATTAGAGAAATTAACATTCAATTAACGGGCAACAGCTCTGGTGGTCATTCCTGCAGTCAGCATGCCAACTGCACGCTCCCTCAAAACAATGCCACATCTGTGGCATTGTGCTGTGTGATAAAACTTCACATTTCCGAGTGACCTTTTATTGTGGGCAGCCTAAGGCACCTTTGCAATAATCATGCTGTTTAATCAGCATATTGATATGCCACACCTGTGAGGTGGGATGGATTATTTTGGCTAAGAAGCAAAACTCACTCACACCGATTTAGACAGATTTGTTAACAATATTTGAGAGGAATAGGTTTTTTGTGTATATAGCAAAAGTTTTAGATCTTTTGAGTTCAACTCATGAAAAATGGGAGCAAAATCTAAAGTATTGCGTTTAGATTTTTGTTCAGAGTAGTTAACTCTCTGTGCGCACGACGCCACTAAAATTAGTTTGTCTGCAATAGCGCTTATAATAACAATATTGCAAATTTTTGGTTAATATACGACATGTAAATGGTGTATTGTTTGCGTTTTTGGGATATTTTTTAGAGGATTTTATGGGCGTAGCAGAGTACTCCAATTAACTGCATTGTTAGCCACCTCGTACTTGCCGCATTTTATGAATTAGAATGCATAAAAAAGAGAAAAATATATGTGTTTTTGTTTTACATAAGGATTGTGAATGATTGGCAAAATTCCAAAAAACAGGCATTTCCCCTTTAAGGAGTGGGACAGAAGGACTCAAACTTTAGCAACACTAAGGGCCTTATTTACTAAAAGTTTGCATGCACTAAAACATGTGCAAACCTGATAGCACATGCAAAGCTGAGCTATTAAACGTGTGCAAAATGGAGTGTGTCTGTTAAGTGAGCAGAATAAGGCGTGCAATCCATTTTGCGTTTGTCTTCGTTAATATGCAAAATATATGCTGATCATCAAAACACCCCATACTTATTTAGCACATGTCAGAAGGATGTGCAAATGCAAAGTTCCACACACGGCTGCAGGATTGGTGCTCGCGCTGCACAGACAGGTAATGGACAGATGAGAATCCTCCATCCTACGTGTGTGTGTGGCAACATTTTGGTGGACGGTCAGAAATAAAAGTGTTAGACATATCGTCTATTAAACAATTTAATTTAATTATTTTATTGCTCCTGGATGGCTTATGGGGCTGCAGAAAATGAATTCAATTGATGCGTTTTGGTGTCTTCTGGCGTTTTTTGTTTTTTTTATTTAGGAAATGTTTTACTATTACTATAGTATACCTCCTTCATGAAAAGATGTCTTACATTATGCATTTGCTTGCGTTTTAGTCATTCCAGATGCACAAATGCACTGGTGATGCAATCCACAGCCTGGCACAGAATTAAGTGTCAGTGTGCACATTTCTGTTGTCTAGATATGCGATTTAGAAAAAGGTGTTACAGATTATAGATGTGTGCTGCACACAGGTAGTAGCATGGTAACATGGCTGTACAGAAAATGATTGTCTATGTGGTAAAAGCCCCGTATGCAGTCAAAATCCTCATTTAAATAAGGCGGTCTGCACCACTTTTCAATTGCACATGCAGTGTTAGTAAATCACACCCACTCATAGTACACGCTATTTTATTTTTTGCATACGCTTTCAGGCACTTGGTATTTGGATCTTAGTAAATCAGGCCCAGAGTGAGCTACATTATTAACATAATGCAAAGTTAGCATATTCGCTAAAGAATCCAAAAAAATGATCAGACTTAAAGTGGTCATATCTGCACCTAACTGGCGGATAGTTGGCAGAGCTCCAGAATGCATTTTAAGTAAGGCTGCAGCTAACGATTATTTTTCTATCGATTAATCTATAGATTATTTTTCGATTAATCGGTTAATCTATAGATTATTTTTTTCGATTAATCTATAGATTATTTTTCCTTTTACCGATTATTTTTATTTATTTAAAATGAAGATGAAAAAATAAATGTTGGCCAGTTTTTTCAAAAGGCATGACTTTTATATACAAAAAAAAAAGTATGGCCACTCAGTCAACATTGACAACAACATGACAAAATATTCTGTAACAATGTAAACATTTAAAACTTTTAACATTTAACAAAATTAAAAGTAGCTTATTTGCTTTTTAATGTGCAAATATAAAAGTAAACATCCAGTGCAAATCTTAATATTCTGCAATAGTATAAGCATTTCTAAAGTAAAAGTATTGCTTATTTTGCTTTAAAATGTGCAAAAATAAAGATAAACATCCAACACAAAAAAGTGCAAAACGAAATATTCTGTAACAGTGTAAACATTTCAACAAAAGTAAAAGTATTGCTTATTTTGCTTAATAACACAACAATGATAGTATGATTAAAGTGAAAGTTAATTGTTGGTTTGTACATAGTATATGTAACTGTTAATGTTGTAAAAGGTATTTGCACAACTAATTAACGTTAGCGTTAAAGAGGAGCGCGTCTTTGTAAACACTGAACAGGCACGCCAAACGCGCCTCTCAGAGCGAAACAGTGTTTTAGTTTATGAATTTACAACGCAGATACAAATGACACATTCATGATTTTGTGTAATGATGACAACGTATACTCACGCGGACGATTGACTAGTTGATGGTGATGGCAAGAACGCTGTCGGGTGTTTTCTTTTCAAATGTTCCTTCATAGCCGTTGTGCTGCTATGATAGGCCATTTCCGCTCGACACAGTGTGCATACAACAACTGTCAAGTGTTTTGCTTTTTTCGCTGTGCTTATCCCACACTTGAAGGGATGTACCAATGCTGAATGTGGCTTCTGGATTTCACTCAAAAGACCAGACCGTAGTTACTTTTTCCTTTTATTTTCCTTTAGTTTGCAACAGTTTTTCCAACCAAGAAACAGCTTCTTTTTTCTTCTTTAGTCTTTTTAGCAGTCTTTAGCAGTGTTAATAGACTTTAGTTTCTTTAGCTGTCATTAGCTGTCTTTAGTAGCCTTTAGTAGCCTTTAGTAGCCTTTAGTAGCCTTTAGCTTCTTTAGTAGGTGAAAAACCTTTAAGGACAAAACACCACAAGATTAACATGCTGTAAAAAATCAATCAATTATCAATCCCATAATTTACAACTATTAATTAGGCTATCAAACTCTTAACCATTAAACAAGTGCAAGAAAATGGACACATCTTTTCCCTTTAAGTTAAAACAGATTTTAAATAAATTGTCTCAACATAAATGCACCAAGATACATATAAAATACATTTAACACCAGAAACACAATAGATAAATGCAACAGAAAACCCAATATGCAAATACATAAATACCTAACCAATTAACCACCTATTTAGATACATATTTAAAATCCATATTCAATATAAATATATTATTAATTTAGCAGTGAAACACTCAATCTTAAACGCTGTCTACTGGTAGAAAAATGCCCCTTTTTCTACGCCCTCACCAACACAGTTAAATCCAACACTTTAAATTGAGCGACTTCACCCTCCTGATGAAGCAAACTGCTCCAACATTTATCAAACTAAGCAAAGAATATCAACACTAAACAACAGTTACATAACACACTGTGTGTATTTAGCCTCCAGACTAAGCACGCTACATGCACACAACTCCCCCCCCCCCCCCCCCCCCCCCATCTCACCAGCGCAACAGGTGCGCCACACCCACGAAGAGAAATATTAAATCTTACATACTTTTGGCACAACTCTGGGTTATCTGTAATGAACTAAACCTTTTTCCACTCTGCGCTGGCGTCTTTTGTACTCCTTGATTTGACACAGCGGTCTAATTACCGGGCTCGCGCACCAGCAGATGAGACAGGAGCGCGCCGCGTTATACCTGCGCGCGAACGTAAACTGATCGGCTCTGATTTTATAAGCCGACTGGCCGAAATAATGCCGAATTATATACATTTCCTGGGGTTGCCTAGGTGAATAGGGATGCGGATGTGCTCTAAGATAAAATTTTATTAAGTGGGGTTTGGCTGGTTGCTAAACAGCCACGGTTGCGAGCTCGCGCTTCAGCTGACGAGACAGCTGTTCACCGCTACAACATTATTAGGCCGTTTATTGAAATACTCCCACACTTTTGACGACTTTTGGCGTGCTTTTTTTCCCTCGCTCGCACCGCTCGCATCATCTGCTTTGCGCTCCGCCATGACGGCAGTGTGACGTAAATATGCGACGCGTCGAAGCATAAAAACAACGTCGACGTATTTACGTAACCGATGACGTCGACTACGTCGACGCGTCGTTTCAGCCTTGATTTTAAGACATGCAGCAAAGCCTAATGAAGGCAGGTGTTATTTCATGAATCCCTTGTGCACTTCAGAAAGCAACCCTCTTCTCCTAAAAGTGAAGCAAACAAGTTAAGGAGAAAAATGATTTTGGGGGGAAACATTACTGTTAGAATGTCATCACTCGAGTGCACTACTTGTCTGGAGCCAGCATGCCTGGCCAGTTTGCTGCCGAAAGAACAACACGACGTCCAGGAAGTTTAACTCTTCACATTCGTCTCAATCTCACCATCATTTTGCACGTCCTCATGAGGACTTTTGTGTCTTCTTTTCCCCCACCCCGCTGACGCTCGTCTTAAGTAATTGCACGTGTTTTTGGCGAGCACGTCTTCCTTTTTCCTAGCGTTCCTTTTCTCCTTGACCTTCTTTCGCTTGTTGGAATATTCATGGACGCCCTCCTACAGGCATGCATGATTAAGGATAGGTTGGAGTCTGCGCGCAAATGGGTTTGATATTAAAATATACTGTGTGTGTGTGTGCGTGTGTGTGTGTGTGTGTGCGCGTGTGTATGTGCGTGTGTGTTTAATATTGATGTGGAGCAGGTGTGAGCGTGTGTGTATGGAAATGGATTCCATTTTTTCCCTTATTTTGTCTAACCTTGACGTGTACTTTCTATAACCCCTCCCCCCTTTTCATTGCCCCTACATTTGAGGGCTTCTTTAAGAACGCTGTGTTGGCATAAGCAGCACAGTGTAATCACTTGTGTATTGCGAATGCATCAGCAGTGTCCAGGTGTATACATGGTGGTTGTCTGCCAGGATGATTTTATTAGTTTTTATAAAGTTTATTTTTATTTTTTTACCAAGTATGGTGGGTTTTTGTGCATGATTATATAAGAATGTTTTAATGTTGCTTTATTGGAATGATACTTTTTGGTTTTAATAAGAAAAATGGCATTATTTAAATTTTGCCCATCATTAGCATTATCATGCTACATTAAAAACAAAGGATGCAGATGCTTGACGTGTGCAGGTTTTCTAATTTTCACTGCACAGCACGCCATTCTTTATTAAGTTGTGTGTGTGCGTCTGTGTGTGTGTTTAAAGGTAAACGTGTGTGTGTTAAAATCAAATTTCAAAAGAATCACTGACGGCTTGGATGTCGTAGTGTTTATTTACCGTTCCCTGAGGGAGGGAAGGTGACGTATGGAGAAAATCATTTTCACAGGACTTGAAGACCACGTTTACTGATTGTGTCCGTGCCTGCATGCTTGCGTGCGTGTGTGTGTGTGTGTGGGTGTGTGTGTGTGTGTGTGTGTGTGTGTGTGTGTGTGTGTGTGTGTGTGTGTGTGTCTCTTTTAAATGGATGTAAAGAAGCGTCATGCCAGTTGGTCTCAGGAGAAATAGATGACTGGACTTTCATGTGTGTAGTCACACACACCTCGCAACATAAATCATGCATTGAAAAAAAGCTAATCATCCGGACATGTCTTTCATGTTATTTATATCTTGATTTGCCGGAAAGCACTTTTTATATTTGGTGGAGATGTTGGGCTAACCTAAAAAGAAATGGTCATTTTACCAGCAAAAAGTTGTAATGTTAATGAAAGAAAAAAGTCATAAAAAAACACACTCCTGAGAACAAGCAGCATCTGCAGTGGACATTTGTGATTTGCATAACAAGTCTATTATTTTCTGACTCAAGAAGTAAAGCAAAAATAAATGTCCACTACAGTGGATGCAGGTTCTCAGGAGGATATAGTAACCTTATGAGGTAAAATGTGGTAATGTTACGAGAATATAATCCTAAATCAACATTTTATGAACATAAAGCTACATAATGCTAAGAGAATGAAGTTGTAACTAAAAATAATATATCAAAATTATCAAGAAAAAGACATAAAATTGTAAGGAAAAATGTTTTGTCTTAGGAGAATAACGTAAAATTATGAAAAAAAATATGTGCGCAAGTTATAATGCGATAAAATCATAATGTTACGAGGAAATTTGAATAATTTTGCAAGAATAAGTGTTTTAATGGGACTTATGATGGTTTTGATCAACATTTAAATACGTCCTTGTGGTGTAGACCAGTGTTTTTCAACCACTGTGCCGCGGCACATTAGTGTGCCGTGAGATACAGTCTGGTGTGCCGTGGGAAATTACCTAATTTCACCTATTTGGGTTAAAAATATTTATTGCAAACAAGTGATTATAGTCTGCAAATTATGTGTTGTTGTTGAGTGTCGGTGCTGTCTAGAGCTCGGCAGAGTAACCGTGTAATACTCTTCCATATCAGTAGGTGGCAGCCGGTAGCTAATTGCTTTGTGGTGTCAGGAACAGCGGGAGGCAGTGTGCAGTGCAAAAGGTATCTAATGCTTAAACCAAAAATAAACAAAAGGTGAGTGTCGCTAAGAAAAGGCATTGAAGCTTAGGGAAGGCTATGCAGAATGACACTAAAACTGAACTGGCTACAAAGTAAATAAAACAGAATGCTGGACGACAGCAAAGACTTACTGTGGAACAAAGACGGCGTCAACAAAGTACATCTGAAGGATAAAAACAACTGAAATATTCTTGATTGCTAAAACAAAGTAGATGCAGCAAATATCGCTCAAAGGAAGACATGAAACTGCTACAGGAAAATACCAGAAAAGAGAAAAAGCCACCAAAATAGGAGCGCAAGACAAGAACTAAAACACTACACACAGGAAAACAGCAAACAACTCAAAATAACTCACAGCGTGATGTGACAGTACACCTACTTTGAGACAAGAGCTATAGTGGTGCATGGTTGGTTATGGTTTAAAGTCATATCCAACAATTGTGTCAACAACTTTTTACCATCAACTGAGTTTTGTTTTTTAATGATTTCTGCTGGTGGTGTGCCTCAGAATTTTTTCAACTTGTATTGGATGTGTGCTGGTGTAAATTTTGCTTCACAGTCACTTTTATAATCCGTTTTCTAAATGTGTTTGTAAGATGTTCGTTTGTGGAGGCGTTCCTTTGAGATTACAATGAAAATACTCCATGCCCCACCTTCTCCAGAAGTACAATAATATACAGTCGTGGTCAAAAGTTTACATACACTTGTAAAGAACATAATGTCATGGCTGTCGTGAGTTTCCAATAATTTATACAACTTTTACTTTTTTGTGATGGAGTGATTGGAGCACATACTTAGCCACAAAAAACATTCATGAAGTTTGGTTCTTTTATGAGTTTATTATGGGTCTACTGAAAATGTGACCAAATCGGCTGGGTCAAAAGTATACATACAGCAATGTTAATATTTGGTTACATGTCCCTTGGCAAGTTTCACTGCAATAAGGCGCTTTTGGTAGCCATCCACAAGCTTCTGGTTGAATTTTTGACCACTCCTCTTGACAAAATTGGTGCAGTTCAACATATTGCTGGGTATTGTGGCCAAACAGCTACATTTTTGTTTCATCTGATATCACATGGACAAAGATAACTAAAGACAGCCATGACACTACGTTCTTTACAAGTGTATGGAAACTTTTGACCACGACTGTATCTTTCAAAAATGTACACTTTTAAATATACTGTATATATATATTTTTTTCATTGACATCAAATATTTTCTGCCCCCATTCCCACACACACACACAAAAAAATCAGTCAATTATTTACAGGCAAATATTGATATAAAACCACAGACAACAGCAGTTCTGAATGGCCCCAACATGGTGCAGCAATGCACAAAAGCAAAGAAAGCAATTCAACCATGTCTCAATCGGGGCAAAACTTGAGATCAGTTGACATTACATATTTTAATAAAGAACCTCATACTTCTTGAAATTTGACAGAACAACAACCAATGTCAGCCTAATTTTCTCCAAATTTGAGGAAATAAAGGATATCTCTGATAGAGCGAGTGTGGTAGGGAGGTAGATATTCTTGCTAACAAAGTAGTGAATGCCACCAAATTCTTTTTGGATTTGCTGAGGGAAGATGACAGAGGGGCTATCCCAAATAGGTTCAATCCTTTCGTCATTTACCAAAGACAAAGTATTAAAAATGTATGTCCAACAACAAAGTTAGACTGTTGGCACCTATCACATGATTCAGATATTCCATTATACATCTTAGCTAGTCAAACCTTGGTATAATAAGTGTGATGTATTAGCTTGCATTGGGTGACGCTGTGTTTTGCACAAAGATTTATGAACTCTCCTTAAAATCTCTGTCTAGCTCTTGTCAGATAGGGTCACTCCAAATCCTCCTCCCAAAGTGACTTTATTGAATTTAGAGACTCAGAGCGTTAAACAAAAATTTGGTTATAAATGATTGGCAACACTAAATTGGCCCTAGTGTGTGAATGTGAGTGTGAATGTTGTCTGTCTATCTGTGTTGGCCCTGTGATGAGGTGGCGCCTTGTCCAGGGTGTACCCCGCCTTCCGCCCGATTGTAGCTGAGATAGGCTCCAGCGCCCCCCGCGACCCCGAAGGGAATAAGCGGTAGTAAATGGATGGATGGATACATGTAATTAATACTTTTAACCCTGTAAGACCCAAATATAGAAAAACCTACAAAAAATATATTTGACCTTTCAGATGTTGTTGTAGGAGGGATTTGACGCAGAAATTGAAGAGTTTAAAAAAATAAATGTTTATGTATGTTTTTAGAGAAATGTAATATTGCAATATTGGGCTTTGATTGAATGTCTGTATTTGTACTCACATTGTCTGAACAACTAAGGATTCATTTGCAGGGTTGATTGCTTACTTATCCCCGTAATGGTATATACCATTAATAATAATCACACATTAGTTAAATTTTTATGAAGTCATCAATTACAAATATAAAAAATATGAAACAAGATAAAACTCTTAAAAAACGCTTTCCCCCCTCTTTTTTTCTTTTTTATGACATTGGTCATGAAGACTTTCATTGGTGGTGAAAGTCCTAAAAACAATCCCTGTTGTCTGTAAAACAAAGGCGAACATCACACTTTATGCATTGTGTGTTGGTGTATTCTGTATTGCAGTGTCTGCAGCATCATCATCTCATCCACAGAGTTGTGCTCTTCTGGTACCACCTGCAGGCATTTCTCTCTGAATTAATCAAGCCAGAGTCTGAGTTTCCATAGTTTGTCTTTCTTTTCGCGCTCAGATACTGTCATCTTGTTTACAAAATGTAATGACGTCAACAGGGATTGGAATCTGTTGCGTGGCATCACATCAGCAACAGGTGGTGGACCAGGTGCTCAGGGTAGACAATAGTGTTTGCCTGGTAGAGATGCGCCGATAGGCAATTATTTCATCCGCAACTGCATCAGAAAGTCGTCAACCATCCGCCATCCACCCGATGTAACATTTGATCAGAACCGCACCCGCCCGCCATCCGCCCGCACCCGCCCGTTGTTATATATCTAATATAGACGATGCAAGGCATTAGTGAGGTTATAAAGCTTTTGCCTGTTAAAGAAAGGAGACTGATCCAATGCAGTACAGACATTCGCGTGCCACGCTGTCACGACCCAGACGCACACCAGTGCGCAATCATTTGGGAGCCGCGCTGAGCGCACCTCCAAGCGCGTCTCGCTGCCGGCGACGGCCGGGTATGGGCCCAACGCTCCAGCGCCATCCATTTTCAGGGCTAGTTGATTCGGCAGGTGGGTTGTTACACACTCCTTAGCGGGTTCCGACGTCCATGGCCACCGTCCTGCTGTCTATATCAACCAGGGTGAGCCCCACCCCTTTCGTGAGCGCACTGCGCGCGGAGTGACCCCTGTTACGCGCCCCCGGTAACAGGGGTGGTGGGCAGGTAAGCTGCGCGGGCGGAGCGCACGGAGTGACCCCTGTTACGAGCCCCCGGCCACGGGGGTGGCGGGCAGGTAAGCTGCTTACCTGCTGCGCGTGACCCCGGCCGCGGCGAAGGCGGACGAGGCGGGGTGTCGGTGCGGTGGGCGCGGTGGTGACCCTGGGCGTGCGTCGGGCCCTTCTCGCGGATCGCCTCAGCTACGGCTCCCGGTGGGGCCCTCTTGGGGGAAGGGGCCTCGGTCCCGGACCCCGGCGAGGCGTCGGGGGCCTTCTCCGCTCCGTAAAAGTGTCCATCTCTTTTTCTTTTTTTTCTTCTGTTGTGGCATATGCAGCAGGTGCCTGCTCGTTTTTCGTATGTGGGTAACAACATTTAACTATGTATATATATTTCCGAATTGGTTTAACTGCCACCCGCCTGAATCTATTTAAAATCTTTTTTTTTTTTTATTTCAACCGCCCGACCCGACCCGACCCGCGGATAAAATCTAATTTTTTTTAAATTTCATCCGCCTGATCCGCGGATAATCCGCGGACTCCGCGGTTGTGCCCGCAAACCGCGCATCTCTACTGCCTGGTAAGTCGCTTTGGACAAAAGTGTCCAAATTCCATCAATGTAAATGTAAATGGCTCTAATTATCATACTAAAAGGAAAACATGCATACTCCCATTACATCCACACATTCAGGAACATTCCTTTCCCCAGAACTGAATTGTCTGTTGATATCCTCTTTGTGGACAAAGTCATGGAATTTTAGGTCAGGCTGATCAATTAACTACATTTTTTAGAGATAAAACTTTTAAATCAGTCACCAGAACACAACACAAGGGTAGAATGTATACTATCCATGTATAGAGAAAATACGTCAGGCAGTGATGTAGTGGAGGGAATACAACTTGTTTGAGCCCACTGTAACAAGCCAGCTATTTTGACTACCACATTCACCCAGTGTTGTATAATTGCAACAATTATATAACAAGCTCTAAATGAAATTTGATGCATCCGTTCCACAATAACTGTATATGTACATGCTGTAGACATTGTAATAACAACCAAAAAAAATATAAAAGACATTTTACTTACTTGAATCTGACGAATCCAGTCCAATGAAACAAATAGATGTTGTTCGAAGGAAACCTTGAGAGGTTGTTTGAGTTCATGGCCAGAAGGCGTGACTTATAAACAAATGTACTATCCAATAGCCTTGTGAGACTGAACAATAGGACCCAATGACTATGTAAATGTGGTAAAAAATAAATTAAAATATATAACAGATTGTTTACAACGAGGGGTCTGACAGGGTTAAAGCTGGAAGCGGTGTCAGTTGGCAAATCTTGAAACCTAGGGAAAGTATTATGTAAAAAACTTGCGGATCTGTAGATATCTAAAAAAAAAAAAAGTGTTGATTAGGGAGTGAAAAGTTATCACAAAGTTGGTGGAAAGAAGAAAAAGTGTATATGTCTTTAATGTTGTTGGTCCTCAGACCTGACCATCTTAAAAAGGCACTATCGACAAGAGAGGGAGGGAAAACATGATTAGCAGTGATGGGTGCAAGACTGGAAATTAGGGTTGTACGGTATACCGGTACTAGTATAGTACCACAATACTAACGAATCATATTCGGTACTATACCGCTTCTAAAAATTACCCCCCCCCCCCCCCCCCCCAGCTAAACATGCTAGCTCACCGGATTCACAATGTAAACAAACGCCATGGGTGGATCTACACCTGACATCCACTGTAATAAAACCAAGTACTGCAGCGTATCTCGTCGATACTTCTATGATTACATCGATATTTTTTAGCATCATAAAATATTTTTTCGTTTTTTTTAAATGTATATTATATTTATAAACTCAGGAAATATGTCCCTGGACACATGAGGACTTTGAATATGACCAATGTATGATCCTGTAACGTCTTGGTATCGGATCGATACCTAAAAACTAATGTAATGTATCAAACAAGAGAAGAATAAGTAATTGTTACATTTTAACAGAAGTGTAGATAGAACATGTTGAAACGAAAAATAAGCAGATATTAACAGTAAATGAACAAGTGGATTAATAATTAATTTTATACCACTTGTCCTTAATATGTTTGACAAAATAATAGAATGGAAAATGACACAATATGTTACTGCATACATCAGCAGTTAAATTAGGAGCCTACGTTTGCTTACTTACTAATAAAAGAAAAGTTGTCTCGTATGTTCACTATTTTATTTAAGGACACAATTGCAATAAGAAACATATGTTTTAATGTACCGGAAGATTTTTTGTTAAAATAAAGCCAATAATGCCATTTTTTGTGGTCCCCTTTATTTAGAAGAGTATCGAAAAGTATCAAAATACATTTTGGTACTGGTACCGGTACCAAAGTATTGGTATCGGGACAACCCTACTGGAAATAGTTTTCAAGCCAAAATAGTGCTTAACTGAACCCAGATCTTAAATTAGGTTTTTATAACTGCATTTTTTGTGCAAGCGAATGTTGATGAGTGAATGGGAAAGGGATCCAGAGCCCCAAGAGATACTGGTTTGGTTGTTTGCCTCCAAAACCAGCCACAACAGAGAAGGATCAAATGCTTCATATTGCAGCCAATATGTAAGAATTCTAATGTCCGTGGCCCAGTAGTAAAACCTAAAGTTTCGTAGTGCTAATCCTCCCAACGATTTAGGTCTCTGCAAATATTGCTTACGTAACCTTTAAGTCTTTTTATTCCAAATGAAGTCTAAAATCTGACTATGTAATTTACCCTAAGAAGGACTGAGGGAGAAAAAGTGGTAGAATACTGTGTATCATGAAAACGAACAGCACAGCTATTTTTTCTTTTCAGACGCGGTCGAAAATAAACTTCATAAACCGTATGTAAATTCACTGGCCACAACATTAGGTACACCTGTTCCCTCTCGGATAAATACAGAGCTGAATAAAAAATATGCTTTTACCAGAGGAAGCAGCCATAACAGTCTCACAGCCTGAAGCAAAGGGGTAGGAGTCTGGTCCACAGCAGATAATAGAAATGCGTCCACCACAGTGGGATGTCACAATGTGACTACTTTTAAAAAAACACCCCAAAACAGCAATCAAAGGCTTCCAAAACTGCCTAAATGCACATACCTTATAATTTGATGCTTTGGGATTGTTTAACAAAATTGTAACACAATTTTTAGGTCAAAACAGAGGAAAATCTCCTTTAATATTACGAGGAAAAAGTCATCAATTATTACGCGTGAGAGATTTCTCTATGCTATTGAATGACAAAGTGTTTCCAAACTTTTGACTGTTACAGTCTATTACAGTGGTTCTTAACCTAGCTGGAGGTACCGAACCCCACCAGTTTCATATGCGCATTCACCGAACCCTTCTTTAGTGAAAAATAACATGTTTTTTTTTTTTTTCAAATTCAAGACAAAGTTATATGTTTTTGGTAACACTTTAGTATGGGGAACATATTCTAAGTAACAAAGACTTAATTTAGATTTTTTTGGACACTAGGGGAACATATTCTAAGTAACAAAGACTTAATTTAGAGTTATTTGGTTAGGGACCCCGACTTAAACTAGTTGAAAAACTTATTCGGGTGTTACCATTTAGTGGTCAATTGTACGGTATATGTACTATACTGTGAAATCTACAAATAAAAGTTTCAATCAATCAATCAAAAAAAGGGTTAGGGTTAGGGTTATAATAAGGCCATGCAGAATAAGGCATTAATAAGTACTTAATAATGACTAGTTAAGAGCCAATATGTTACTAATTTGCATGTTAATAAGCAACTAATTAATGGTGAATATGTTCCCCATACTAAAGTTTTACCATGTTTTTTCACGGGTGCACAAAATGAACCGTGCATGAACATCACCTTGTTCGAAGAACAAAACCAACACAGTGCATAAACTCACAACAAATTACACACCTGCAAATCAGTCTGACTTCTGCTGTTGCCGTATCCGTAATACGCCGATAGGGAGAAGTTTTTATTTACACGATGAGTCGGGTGTGTCTTGACCTCTGCCTGAGCCCGACTCACCGAACCCCTAGAGTTCGATCAAACCCAGGTTAAGAACCACTGGTCTATAATATATATAACCGTATTATCACATATTGATAACATTTATAATAATTGGATGTTTTAATTATGAATGCAATAATTATGATAGTAATTTTAATCTGGTGTTTATTTTAGGGCTGGACAATTAAACACATTTTTATTTTGAGTTCAATTATGGCTTCTCACGATTATGAAAATATAATAATCGGGGGAAAAAACGATGAATGCGCAACATGCATGCAAATTCTGAAGCTTGTGGCGGTGAAACAGATGAGGAGCTAATGAGTGAAAAAAGAGCCCCATGAATACGAGAAGTTTGGAAGGGCACCATGGTTGCTATTTTTTTATTTGACCCAGCACTAGTATGCCTAATCAATAATCACTAAACTCAACAAAAAAGTAAGTCATAGGATTTCTGAGTTCACATAACCATGGATCATGATTGGCCAATAAAACGGAATGCACTAATAATTGCAAAATAATATCAGGGAAATTGACATAAATGTAAATGAAATGTCATTGTGAGGAGAAGAAACATTTGTTTGGGAAAATAATGTGTCCGGTAGCACTCATTTATCCCAGTTCTGAACTAAACAATCAATATCAAGACGGCAACTAAACTACAAAGCCAAAGCTAACAAGAACAATCCATACATCCACAAATCTCAACTGCTTGTGTTGTTGTGAACGACATCATGGATGTAAGATCAATGCACAAACAGTGGTTGCAACTTGAGACACGCTCTGTTTTTTCTAACAGCCTCAAGTAGCCTCTTTACTCGTCAAACTGAGAACAACAGCACAGCACACTTCCTCCCATTCACAATAATAGCCAGTTTGACTGCGCTAACAAAATAAAGGTTTCAAAAAAGTACCTCGCACAAACATAATTTTCTTAAAGCACTTATTGATACATTTACACAATTGTAATGCTCTGACCTAAAATACTGGTCAAAATTGTCCAAAAATATATTGCACCAATAAATGAGAGGATTTTTGCATTTAATAAACAGTTTTTTAGATTTTATTTTACACAAAAAGCACACACTCTATGGTGGTAAAATAAGTGTAAAAGGTACAACATTTAATTAAAAACCATTTAAACAGAAGAAAATAATTCATTGTTTTTTATATCGCTATGTTTTATTTTTTTTGTTATTGCTATTATTATTTTATGTGTTGTGTTTGATTTGTTGCTAATTTATATACATTTTTTAAACTATATTTGAAGTTCAGTTTATGAGTAAATGAGTAAATACTCATGTTTTCAAATTAATGAATAATCGTGTAAATAATCGTGATTACGATATCAATAAAAAATATCATGATTATTATTTTTGCCATAATCGTCCAGCCCTCGTATTTATTATCTATTTATCTATGCTTTATTTTTTACTGCGTCATACTAAGTACAGTTTGTCATCTGTCTTTGTAATATGTAATACTACATTTTTTTAATGCTAATTACTAATCTATATTGTTATTATTATTGTTATTATTATTATAATTATATTTCAGACACTGAAATCCTACACAGGTGATGTGTCAGAAAATCTCCCTACTAATTATCTCCCTAAATATTAATAATTAGACTATTCATTTATTTTATATTAATAACCAGAGGTGGGTAGAGTAGTTGGCCCTTCGATGAGGTGGCGACTTGTCCAGGGTGTACCCCGCCTTCCGCCCGATTGTAGCTGAGATAGGCTCCAGCGCCCCCCGCGACCCCAAAAGGGAATAAGCGGTAGAAAATGGATGGATGGATGGGTAGAGTAGCCAGAAATTGTACTCAAGTAAGAGTACTGTTACTTTAGAGATTTATTACTCAAGTAAAAGTAAGGAGTAGTCACCCAAATATTTACTTGAGTAAAAGTAAAAAGTATGTTGTAAAAAAACTACTCAAGTACTGAGTAACTGATGAGTAACATATACACACATATCATATATATATATATATATATATATATATATATATATATATATATATATATATATATATATGTCTTAATAAGGTTATCCAAAAAATAGTGCTCGATACCGTAGTAGAGCGCAATATATGTATGTGTGGGAAAAAAATCACAAGACTATTTCATCTCTACAGGCCTGTTTCATGAGGGGGGGTTCCCTCAATCATCAGGAGATTTTAATGGGAGCATTCACATACCATGGTTTGTATAGGACACAGAGTGGGTGGGTACAGGCTGGCGTAGGGGCGTGGTGATTGGCTCATGTGTTACCTAGGAGGTGTTTCCGTCTGTGGCGGCATGCTGTTACAATTTCGCTGCGCTTGTTGAGGGATGACAGGTCTGGACGGTAAACTGTTTATTATTTACCGTCCAGACCTGTCATCCCTCAACAAGCGCAGCGAAATTGTAACAGCATGCCGCCACAGACGGAAACACCTCCTAGGTAACACATGAGCCAATCACCACGCCCCTACGCCAGCCTGCACCCACCCACTCTGTGCCCTATATAAACCATGGTATGTGAATGCTCCCATTAAAATCTCCTGATGATTGAGGGAACCCCCCCTCATGAAACAGGCCTGTAGAGATGAAATAGTCTTGTGATTTTTTTCCCACACATACATATATATATATATATATATATATATATATATATATATATATATATATATATATACACACACACACACACATATATACATATATATATATATATATATATATATATATATATATATACACACACATATATATATATATATATATATATATATATATATATATATATATATATATATATATATACACATACATTGATATATACAGTATATAATTTATATTTATTTTTGTTGCCGTTTTTGTTTACATGTTAAAGGTGTTTTAATGAATATACATGCATGTTTAACACATATAGATTCCTTTCTTTCATGAAGACAAGAATATAAGTTGGTGTATTACCTGATTCTGATGACTTGCATTGATTGTAATCAGACAGTAGTGATGACAAACGTCCACGTTTTCAAATGGAGGAGAAAAAAAGTTCCTCCTTTCTGTCTAATACCACATGAAAGTGGTTGGTTTTTGGCATCTTATATGTCCAGCTTCCATATTAGTTTTTATACACTTTACAAGAAATACATTGGCGGCAAACTCCGTAGCTTGCTAGCTTGTTTGCGCAGGCTTTCGGAGACTCTTATTTTGAAAGCGCAGGCGCGATGGAGCGGCACTTTTATTGTGAAGACAGGAACTGTGCAGTCAGTCTTTAGGCTTTTGACGGGGTGTACGGTTAAAATAAAAAATTGTCTTTTTTCCTTCACACTTTTGATTGATTGATTGGAACTTTTATTAGTAGTTTGCACAGTACAGTACATATTCCGTACAATTGACCACTAAATGGTAATACCCCAATAAGTTTTTCAACTTGTTTAAGTCAGGTCATGTGACCCCTGGCTCTGTTTGATTGGTCCAACGTCACCAGTGACTGCATCTGATTGGTGGAACGGAGTGAACGTCACCAGTGACTGTATTTGTTGAAACGCAGGCACTTTGAAGGTCTGTCTGACAGACCAAAACAAACAAAGCGTGCATTAACAGATCGATAAAAATTAGTAGCGAGTAGCAAGCTGAATGTAGATAAAAGTAGCGGAGTAAAAGTAGCGGAGTAAAAGTAGCGTTTCTTCTCTATAAATATACTCAAGTAAAAGTAAAAGTATGTTGCATTAAAACTACTCTTAGAAGTACAATTTATCCCAAAAGTTACTCAAGTAGATGTAACGGAGTAAATGTAGCGCGTTACTACCCACCTCTGTTAATAACTATAACTGTCAACTATTTATTTCATAATATTTGTATTTGTTTACATGTTTAACACATTTTTATAGATCTATTTTGCCGCTGCATAATATTTCTAATAATTGGATATTTTAATTCGGAACTCAATAGTTATGATAATAATAATCATGTGTTTATATACAGTAACTATGTATTTATTATTAATTTATGTATGCCTTATTTTGTGGCTGTGTTGTACTAAGTGCAGTCTTTTAGCTCAATAAGATCATCAATTATTAGAAAGACAAATGTGCTTATAATGAGGTATTTTGATCAATCAGTCTCTTCACCAACCACTAATTGTAACATTTGGACTGGCCAAGGGTGCAGTGTTGTGTTTTGGCCAGTTTTCATTTTAGTTTCATATCTTTCAACTTAGTATCATTTATCTTAATGTGACGCTGAAGGGGAATGTGTTGTGGTTTCATGAAGTAATAATGTTGTTACTGGATACCACACGCTGCCCTAATGGATAATTAACGCCTCCTCAGTCTGGCCGCAGTATTTATTACTACTCATTTAGTTTCTGAGAGCTTTGTCTCATTTAAATGAAGAAAGAAATGGACGCAGCTTGACTGGCGGAGTGTGTCATCTATCTTTTCAGTGACTGAGGACGAGGATAGAACGGAATACAACTGAACTCTGCAACCTTCCAGAGATGGAGGTCAGGCGGGACACACAAATGGAATGTTAACTAAGTGTAAAAAGACTTGATTGCCTTCTATAGCTGTCATTATGTAAACCACCAGATGCTCCTCTCATTAATTACTTGAACATGCAAGGCTATTCATTCTATCTCCCATCCCTGGGTTAGGGTTAGGGCCGTACTCTACCAACATACCCGTATAACTACTTATGAACTTACCTACCCACAAGTCTTATGCTAATACCAACCTGCATAGCAGCCTACCTTGTTCTTATGACCCACCCTACCAACACACCCATCGCAATATTTAAGAGCCTACATTCATAGAGCAACACAAATGATTGGTGAACAGAAAAGTATGGAACTGAAAACCTTCAGCAGCATATATTACAATAGTCTGTAATTAGATAAGGATATAGATCCAGACACAATTGTTTTCTTTCACACCAGGACTATTTTTTTTTATTGTACAGACGAACAATATAACGAAAACATTAAAATAGACAACAAACTGTCTATTATTCAATTAAACAGCAGAAGTTTGTATGCTAACTACAACAATGTGAAGCATTTTTTGGAACAATTCAACGAACCCTTCAAAGGTATTGCTGTCTCAGAAACATGGATGGATGCTGGAAGGATATGAACTAAATATTATCAACAGAACCAACAAGAACGTAGTGGGAGTAGCCGTGTACGTGATGAAGAACCTAAACTACAAAGTGGTACAAAAAATATGTCACTAGCTATTGATAATATCTTAGAATGTATAACCATTGAAATATGTCATGAAAAAAGCAAAAACTTACTGATCAGTTGTATGTATAGATCATCGAAGTCAAACATTGACACGTTTGAAAACTGGATTAGGGCAACTAATCAATGAACTCAGTCAAAAATAACAAACAAAAGCCCATAGATTACTTTATTGACAGAATGTACAGCCTGAGTGTATATCCTAAAATCACAAGGCCAAGCAGAATCTCAGGACACAGCGCCACACTTATTGATAATATTTTTACTAAAGACCAGAAGTGGTCTGCTAATATCTGACATCAGTGATGATCTATTTCATAATTTATGACAGAAACTACAAGAAGAGGAACATTGATGACAAACATATATTTCAAAGAATATGTACAGAACAAAGTATGACAGCTTTCAAAAATGATCTGAGAAAACAGAGTTGGGACTTTGTCTACAGTGAAAATAATGTAGATGATGCATATGGTATTGTTATTTTTATTTTTTTAAACCTTGGAGATGCTTTATGACAAACACTGTCCATTGAAACAACTTAGTAAGTATCAAAAGAAAACTAATCAACCATGCTTGCAAAATGCTTGCAAAAAGAAGAATACATTATATAGAACATTTATAACACAAAGATCTACAGAGGGCGACAACAAGTACAAAACGTTTAAGAATAAGCTAACTGGCATACTACGATCATGTGGAAAATAATATTACAGTCAATTATTGGACCGCAACAAAAACAATATGAGAGCAACCTGTGGCATCCTCAATAGCATTATTAAGAATGGTGCAAAGAAGGACTATCTTAAATACTTATCAGATGGAAATGGAAAAAATTACAATGTGAACAAAGTAGTCGAAAGCTTCAATAACTATTTTGTGAACATTGGACCAAATCTGGAGGAAAAGATTCCAGATCCCTAGTCAGTCCCTAGTCAAATGAACAAATTAAAAAGATGGTTTGACAGAAACAGACTGTCTTTGAATCTCAGCAAAACTAATATAATGCTATTTGGTAACATACATCATATTCTTTACTGCTCGCTAGTGTTACCATATCTGAGTTATTGTATAGAAATATGGGGAAACAACCACAAATGTGCACTTCAGTCACTAACAGTGTTACAAAAAAGATCAATTAGAATAATACATAATGTTGGATATAGAGAACATACAAACCCTTTATTTATTGAATCACAATTATTGAAATTCAACGATTTGGTGCATTTGCAAACAGTTAAAATGATGTACAAAGAAAACTATAACCTGCTACCCAAGAATGTACAACAATTCTTCTCAACAAAAGAAGAGAGATATAACCTTAGAGGAAAATTTAATTTAAAACATTTGTATGCTCGTACAACACTTGAGACCTTTAGCTTATTCACATGTGGAATTAAATAATGGAATGGATTAACCAAAGAAATCAAACAAAGCACCAATATGATTCAGTTTAAGAGACTGTTCAAACTACAAGTGTTCACAAAGTACACATGCAGAACAAGAATTATGGTGACCATCTTGAACACTTTTTTAAAAAAATTTTTAGGTAAACATTATGTATTTAATATTTGTTTACTTGCTATGGTATATTATTTATTTATTATTATTTTTTATTTACTGTTCTGTTACAGAGAACAAGGAAATGAGATAAAATTGCTATGGTATGAAAAGGGGTAGCTTTAATGAAGCTCTGCTTCTTCCTACGCCTTTTTGGACGTGCTGTAATGAAACAACTGGAAATATGTGATGCATTACATTGTATCGTATGCATGTTCCAAATAAACTGAAACTGAACTGAACTTGACCATGTATAGCCACCTACCAACACATCCTGCCCATATACCGACCAACATGGTAGTCTGGCCACCTTTCTTCCTACCTACACACAAGCTTAGCCATATCCTACTAACATACCGATCAAACAAGCTATGAATTCCCTTCGTACCAAACAATCCAACCAGCTCCCTTCAGTTTCTGCCTACATACAGTACCTACCAACATACCGGTGGAATTACCTAACCATGATGCTAACTGCTTTTGGTACATAAATATCTACTTTCCTATTGTTGTATATTTGATGGTCGTGTGATGGGTGATGAGCCAAGAAGACGCCAAGAGGAATCGTCATACAAAATGCTGTATTTGTTTCAGCGAGCCTCGGACTAGAGCTGCAGCTCTAGGAGAAGGAGAGGGCCGAATCTTTGTCCTTTAAATACCATTTTACACAAAGACCCTTACTCTTTGTGGTTCTCGTCTTGGTGCCGATCAGTCTGGCCAACACCCAGTTTGCTGCTTAGCCAGTCAGCCTATTTCCTGAGATCAGTTTGAGTCGGGTGACCTCCGACACCTATCCTCTGTGGCGCTTCCTGCCAAATGTTGCTAATGTCTTTATTACCCCCCCTAAACTTCAAACCTACATTCCTGTGATCCCCACTCTCAGGAGTGCTTGTTCTGGACATGCACTTTTGACCTTAGAAGTATCCTCTAAAGGATTCCAGCACATACTATTTCCAATCATATAAGAAAATTGTACATGATATAATTAACCTCACTAGTTACCAGTCTATGTACCCGTTTACTTATATCCCAACTTGCCAACCCGTACCGTACCAACATACCTATCTAACTACCTATAAATTACCTACCTACTGAACCACCTAGCCATTTACTTACACTTAAATTAACTTACGCTACTTACACTTTACTTACATAGTGCATGCCTGTATACAGTACCTACACGTACCTTACCAACATACCAATCTAACCACTTGTGAAACCTATCTCCTTACCATTAAACCAACACCTTTGAACCTGCTTAGCTAGTCAGTTACCTACTTACCAGTGTACTAACAAACCTATCCATACCCTACCAACATCTGAGTACTTGTAAATCATAGGTTGCAAATCTATCTATATGCCCACGCAGTCAACTACCAACAGTTCATGACTATGTACCTATCGGTCGACAATATACTGTATACCCATACCTTAGCAACATACTCATCTACCAGCCACTGTACCAGCACAAGCAAGCACTACCAACAAACCCGTCTAACTACTTATGAACCAACACATATGATGTCTATCCCAGGTGGAAATGGAGGACGTGGAGAATGAGGAGAATAGATACAGCCTTTTCCTGCAACTGCTAGAGGCCGCAGACAAGTGGGAAGACTTCCAGACGCTCGTCCTGCTCCTGCAAGCTTGGCCGCCCATGATGCAAGAAGATATGTGAGACATTAAGTTATTGCCTACTAAACTGCAGACTAGCTAGCTAGTCCAGCGTGTACACATAATCCACCTCACAGCTACGCATACCCTGCCTCGTTTTATGGACCTGGTTTTATTACTTTTTATGTTATGTAGCTCACAAACAAACATACCTCCTTGGTAATAATCTTCTTAATTAGCAGCCACTTTGTCACCTAATGTGACATTAAGTTTCACATTAATGCTCGCCACATTAGCAAGGATTTACCAGCAGCAACACAACATCTGCCTAAGGTAAAGAAGCTTGTGTTTACGCTAATGTTCAACTTCCAGTAGTTTGATATCCTCACCTCAGAAGCGCCAGTGATGCCTGAGTGACAGTCGGGAGGTTAACAAACGTCCACATATTGATGAGTGGAAGCGCCATGCCGCTATAATGAGGCCATAATGCTAACCTTGCTATTAGCCAGCTGTCGACTGTAGCTTTTTAATGTAGCGCTGACTCCTTGCCACGCTAATGATAATGCTAATAGCAACATCTGCGAATCTAATCAGTGTCTCTAAATCCTATTTTAAACCAAATATCCTTGAAGGTCATGTTTCTTCAAATGCTATTCACCGACTTTGGAGAGCCAATTATTGACTTAGCGGAAGATGTGGAAGAGCATTGAAATGGGATTAATTAATGCCCGCCACGTGCTCATTGCAGGTATAGAGTATGTTGCGTTTTGTAGACAATAACATGTCTGCTCGCTTCCTGTCTCCAGGGCCCAATCGCAGCGTAACCCCTGGGTGGTGCTGACTTCAACCATGCTGACCCGCTGCCAGGGGTCGGAGGTCGACGTGGACCTGGGGCAGCAGGTTGTGACCATGGTGCGGTCCTTGTACAACAGTAAACACAAGCTCCCTGCACAGGTAAACTTAAATGTTTTTTGTTTTTTTTATCTCATAGTGTTCACATGACACTTTAGCCATTTGGTTTGTTGCTAGGGAAAATTTGTAGCTGGACACAGGGACATGGAAATAATGTGAACATTTTAAATATACAAACGTAAAAGGTGCAAAAATTGGTTAGCTTAAAGGTGACCTATTATCAGAAAACTGTTTGAAGATGGTCTGTAAAAGATAGTTTATGCAAACTTTTGACCTTAAGACCACTACTACATGTTATGTAGACCACAAGGAAGTGTTAAGTTTTAAATATAGAAAAAAATCATCATATGACCCCTTTACGTAAGTAGGAAGGGAGTGATGTTTGAATGCAGGTAGCTAACTAATTCCATACCTTGCTAGCTTGGAGATAGTCAGATAGGTGGGTTGTACCAGTAACTACCTAATTCGACAGACAAGTAGGTTTTTATATTAGAATAGAATAGAAGAATAGAATGGACTTTATTGTCATTATATTTGCATATTGCGAGATTAAGGACTCCAACTTAAGGTGCGGTAGTGGGAACAAATATGGGATAAAAATAAATTACACAAGAGGTAATAAAGATAAAACTAAGAATTGAAATAAACGGACTACTATCCAATAAAAATAATAAGCAATCCTGTACAATATACAAAACACTATACAAATACAAAATACTGTACAATATACAGAACAAAATGTTATTACAGTATTAAATGTATAAGACACATGTGCAATACTATTCCATCTTTTGGTGGTTAGCAATCTAATGACGTACAGTGCATTCGGAAAGTTTTCACAGCGCTTCACTTTTTCCAATTTATTTTGTTACAGCTTTAGTCCAAAATGGAATGAATTCATTTTTGTCCTCAAAATTCTACAGACAATATCCCATAATAATATTTAGAAAAGTATTAATTTAAAAAAAATTTGAAAATGTGTTAACAATTTAAAAAAAACGCATCTACATAATTATTCACAGTCTTTGCTCAATGCTTTGTTGATGCACTTTTAGCAGCAATTATAGCCTAAAGTCTTTTTGAATACAATGCCGCAAGCTTGGCACACCTATCTTTGGGCACGTTCGCCCATTACTCTTTGCAGCACCTCTCAACCTCCATCAAGTTGAATGGGAAGTGTTGGTTTTCATCCAGGATGTCTCTGTGCATTGCTGCATTCATCTTAGTCTAGTCGGGGAGGTGACCAAGAACCCGATGGTCACTCTGTCAGAGCTACAGCATTCCTCTATGGAGAGAGGAGAACCTTCCAGAAGGAAAACCATCTCTGCAGCAATCCACTAATCAGGCCTGCATTGTAGATTGACCAGACGGAAGACATTTCTTAGTAAAAAGTTTTCCAAAATGCAACTGAAAGACTATCAGAACATGGAAATAAAATTATCTGGTCTGATAATACACAGATTGACTTCTTTGGTGTGAATGCCAGGCATCATGTTTTGGAGAAAACTAGACACTGCTAATCACCAGGCCAATACCATCCCTACAGTGAGGCATTGTGGGGGCATCATCATGCTGTGGGGATGCAGGAACTTGGAGACTAGTCAGGATAGAGGGGAAGATGAATGCAGCAATGCAGAGACATCCTGGATGAAAATAATGTTTCTCATCCAACCTGATGGAACTTGAGAGGTGCTGCAAAGAGGACTGGGCGAAACTGCCCAAAGATAGGTGTGCCAAGCTTGTGGCATCATATTCAAAAAGACTTGAGGCTGTAATTGCTGCCAAAGGCGCATCAATAAAATATTGAGCAAACGCTGTGAGTACTTTTTATTTTTTATTTGTCTTTTTTTAATGAATTTTCAAAATTCAAAAAAACTAAAACTTTTCACATTGTAATTGTGGTCTATTGTCTGTCAAATGTTGAGGCTAAATATTAATTTATTTCATTTTTGGATACGGCTGTAACATAACAAAATGTGGAAAAAATTAAGTGCTGTGAATGCTTTTCGAATGCACTGTAGAACAGGGGTGTCCAAACTTTTTGACTCGTGGCCCACATTGGGCTAAAGAAAATTGGGCAAGGGCCAGGCTATGAGTGTAGTTTTAGGTAAAAGTCTATCCTATCCGATCTAAATAAATGCTAAATCACTACACTAATTTCAGAGTTGTATAAAGACAGAGTAACTTAAAGTTAAAATTTTAAGATAAAACCTGTTTCTTTTTTATTATTTATTCAAAATCAGTGTGCTGAACTGTACGAGTGCGATTGCACTGATAAGTTACACAGCTGGTTTCACACGTGAGCTGCGATCTCAATGATTTAAGTCTGCATATTCATTTCACACCAAATTGAAGAGGGAAGTTGCCGAACATGTAAAAATACATTAAAACCTGTGATAAAGCACAATTTTGGGGGGAAATCGCCAATATGCTCACAATATTTGTAACTCCTGTTATTTGTTGGAGGCTAAATTGCAGTCTTTTTGGAATGGTTGAAAGGACGGTGTTGTATGTCGGAGACCACCTCCTCTGTTCAGGGATGGTTTTTCAACCTTGACATGGCTTCCCTCACTCCTCTTTTGTACCATTCATCCTCTCGGTCCAGAATCTGTAAATTTTTGTTCTCAAAGGAGTGCTGTTTCTCCCTGAGGTGCAGGTAGACAGCTGAGTCTTGTCCTGAAGAGTTTGCCCGTCTTTGCTGTGCCATGCGTTGTTTTGTTTCCCCAATATATGAATCAGTGCATTCATCATTACACTGGATAGCATACACCAGATTGTTTTTGTGGGTGTGGGGTGTCCTTTCTTTAGGATGCACCAGTCTCTGTGTCAGGGTTTTGCCTGGTTTGAATTGTAAAGGGATATTGTGTTGGTTAAACATTCTTCTGAGTTTCTCAGATAGACCTAATACATGACGATATTTTTGCGTCTATCATCCTGTTCCTCCTCATCCACTCTGTTCTCGTTATTTCTGGAACTAGATGCACTTTTCGCAAACGACTAGCTGGGGTAACCACAGGTTTTGAGGGCTTCCTTCAAATGCCTATGCTGTTTCTCTTTAGCCTGTGGGCTGGTAGGAATATTATCAGCTCTGTGTTGTAGGGTTCTGCTAATGCCCAGTTTGTGTTCCAGTGGGTGGTGTGAGTCAAAAACGAGGTATTGATCGGTATGTGTGGGTTTTCGGTAATCTCCAAATTGGAGGCCCCTGTTTTCTCTAATGTGGACATCACCGTCCAGGAAAGGCAACTTACTGTCTTTGATATTCTCACATGTGAACTTGATGTCTTTGTCCACTGAGTTAATGTGCTCGGTGAAGGCTTGCACTTCTTGGTTTCTGATTTTCACCCATGTGTCATCCACATTTCTGTACAAATGACTTGGTACTGTTCCCTTAAAAGAGCTCAAAGCTCTATTTTCCATGTCCTCCATGTAAAGGGTTGCTACTATTAGGGGTACAGGTGATCCCGTGGCACAACCATGTTTTTGTTGGTAAAACGTTTCCATGAATTGAAAGTATGTAGTGTTAAGGCAAAGTTCCAGCAAAAGACAAATCTGTTCTGGGTTTAATGTGGATCTATCCTGTAATGTGTGATCACCTAGTAGACATTGCCTCAGTGTCTCTGTTGCATCCTGGGTTGGAATACAGGTGAACAGGGAGGTGATGTTGAATGAAACTATAGTTTTATTTTTGTCCAGTTTCAGATCTCTGATCTTAGCTACAAAGTCAATCGTGTTTTGGACATGATGTGGAGTTTTGCCAACCAATGGCGCTAAGATGTTGGCCACATACTTAGCAATATTGTATGTCACAGAGTTGATGCTGCTGACAATGGGTCTGAGGGGAGCCCCATCTTTGTGTATTTTTGGAAGGCCATAAATACCAGGGATGATTTCTTGTGGGTATAATTGGTTATACAATGCCCGGTTGATGGCTTCTGACTTTTGTAGAGTTTGTAAGCACTCGATGACTCTTCTCTTGTACCCACTTGTGGGGTCCCTTTTGAGTATTGCATATGTATTGGAGTCTTTGAGTAGTGAAAGCAACTGGTTTTGGTAGTTAGTTGTGTTGAGAATGACTGTGCATCTCCCCTTGTCAGCTGACAGGATCGTAAGGTTTTCATCCTTGCTTAGTAATGTTACTGCCTTCCCCTCCTCCAAGGAGAGGTTTGGGTTGGGGGCTTGGCATTAAAAAGAGTTGCTGTCATTTTCAATCGTATTTGCTCCCACCTGTCTCCCACATACAACACTGTCTTTTCAAACATTCCTAAAAGACTCTGAAATTTATTTCCAACAAATAACATGAGTTAGAAACATTCTAGTCACAGAAGGTGACCAGAATTTTTGTTTACAACTGAATTTAATGCTTACGCGGGGGATTTTGACTATTTTGGACTGGTAGTAGTCGACCGACAGCGATTGTTCTGCCACACAATACCTCAATGCTAACGAGGGGAATTTACACTTCAACGATTGTCGTTGGCTTTTACAGTTAGTATTGCTCGTTCGTATTAAAACAGTTGTTTTTGTCACTACGATGCGGGAAACCATCTTTGCCCAGGCACACCCTCCTGGTATTTGGAGAATAAATATTTGGGGTTTTGGCACCAACCGTTGGACTAGATCTGACCATTCTAAGTCTATGAGCACGAACTGATGGAGCCTACTCGGATGAGCGGCAAAACGTCTTCCAAGCAGTCCAGTTGCGAACGATTGAACACCCTGAGATGACTTTTATTTACGTTTCTTTACGAGTTAAAATGCATGGGGAAAATAAATATATTTGTCATCATGTCTTTCATAATGATTGTGAACGGTAGGCAAAATTCCAAAAAAGGTATTGTTTCCTTTCGAGAAGGACGGCACAGTAGTAAAGTTTGATAGCAGGTAGTTATTTATGTCACTACGCTGCATTAAGTTCACCATTCATATAAGAAGACTTGATTGTTGTCATTCAGCCACTATGGCCATAATGTAGTGGTTCGTATTCACGTTGTCATCCAGGGGTTTAAAGCTATTAGGGCGTGAAACCAGCCACAGACGCAAATCTACTACTGCCGCCAGCTGACCTTTAGCTGTATCCTTTAATGCTATTCACAGCCCGCCGAGCAGCACCACGCTCAGCCTAATTCCATTGTGCGATATTAGTTCAGCATTCATGCTATTCCGCGTCTGCGTGGCTCTCTGGTATTAGTGTAGGAAGGTGTGGGCTGTCTTTTACTCAGTTTGGCTTTAATTTGAATGTGTCGCAATGAAGAGAGCGTGGAGGAGTCAGATTGCATGTTGATATTGCTCGTGGGCAGTTCCCTAAAGACACCCCTTACCTCAATGGCTATGCAGTGTGCACACTTTTATTACATTACCCGTTCCTCCTCACCCCCTTCTCCAGTGCATCAGGAGCATGGCCGACCTGCTGCTACAACACAAGCCTAGTCTCCAGCAGTCCGCACTCAAGCTGATGGCTGAGAGTGGCGATGCCAAGCTGCTGCAGCTCACGTTGGATCACATCAACAGCATGAGCAAGGTGAGTCTCGTCAGTGAACATATCGGCCATATAGACATAAACAAGCTTTTATGTCTATGCTGCAGTGTCTAATGGTTGAAAGAACACATCTACTCTGTCAATATTAGCCTGAAATCACAAATTTCATGACGTATACACACCCACGATGAATTAAAAACACCCACATGCTACATGAAATGTGAATTAAAAGCTGGACATGAATCACACTTCTGCCAAAGCATCAGCAAAAAGATGGAATATACCCTTTCAATCTGAGCATGATGCCATTGAAAAACCTAAACGAAGGACTCTATGTGAAGAAAAAACACCCACTGTATATAAAACTTGGATAATAATTGTATATCATTTGGATATCTGCAAAAGCATCAACGGACAGAACAGCTCTACATCCACGGTAAATTGTAACCATAGTTAAAGCAAAGCCCTTAAAATATAGTTTAGATATGGTCTCGAAATGTTGTTTTATTTCTACTTCCTTATCCATAAATAAGGAGAACGATTTCCCATTTTAAAATGTATGAATGTATTTAGTATTATTATTATGTCAAATCCTAATGGGATGCATTGGTTTGTAGTAGAGATGCTTGATATAGGCTTTCTTACAAATATTCGATATGCCGATACTGTCCATCACATAATTTGTGATATTGATATTTACAACCCAAAAGCAAAACTTGGAAGTAATTCCAACCTGCGGTGCTGGCATGCTTGTTGCTGTATGCTGTATGCACAATGAAAAATGAAGGATGCGAGGGCCATTTGGATATTCTTTTTTTTCAAAACCAATACAATATCTATTGTACCTATTTTGATAAATGTTAAAGGTGCCGGGGTTCCAAAAGGGTCCCATTCATTATGAGTTAAAAGTACCGTATTTTCCGGACTATAAGGTGCACTTAAAATCCTTTTTTTCCCTCAAAACTCAACAGTGCGCCTTATAAACCGGTGCGCCTAATGTACGGAATAATTCTGGTTCTGCTTACCATCCTCGAAGCAATTTTATTTGGTACATGATGTAATGATAGGTGTGACCAGTAGATGGCAGTCAAACGTAAGAGATACGTGTAGACTGCACTATGATGGCAATATGACTCAAGTAAACAACACCAACATGTTATATGTTCCATTGAAAATATAGAACAATACAAACGGCGCTGAAAAATCTATCAAAATGTTTTAGTACGACTTTGGTAAGCTATGAAGCCTCACTGCTTGATGTGCTATTATGTTGCATGTTATTGCGATGTTATTCTGGTGCATGTATAAGGTAAGACATATTATCTGGCGTTTTGTTTCACAATATTATGCAAAAGCAACTTTTCTTACCTTCTGGTACCTGTAGATCTGTATTTGGGATCTGCATAAATCCGGAAAAATTGCGTGGGTCCGCCTTTGTTATCCATGCCGTAGTCGATAAGCTTTTTCTTTTTCCGCTATCTTCTTGTTATGAGACATTCATCCTCCGCTGTTGCCATTTCTAATATAAAGTAGTGTAAAGTTCTTACTTATATCTGTCAGTAAACTCGCCATGAAAGCGCTAAAACATACCGGTGTAGTGAGTTTACATTATTCACCCAAGGAAATTTAGTTATTAGAGATCAGGTCGGGCGGTTTTTCACAGGACACATTTCCGGTGTTGTTGTTTCTGTATGAGGAGATGCTGCTCCGTTATTGATTTAAGAAAATCTGAATGTCATTAAAACAGTTAGCTCCATCTTTTGACACTTCTTCCACTCCCGTCCTTGCACGCTACACCGCTACAACAAAGATGACGGGGAGAAGACGCTGCCGAAGGTGAGCCACGTAGATAAGCCCGCTCACAAAACGGCGCATCCGGAAGCGATGTCACAATGCGGCTTGAAGATGATCTGTAAAACATAATCTATGCAACATTTTGACCAAAGAACCACCATTACATGTTATGTAGACCACAAGGAAGTGTTTTCAATTTAGAAAATAATAATAATGCGCCCAATATACACCTTATATATGAAAAAATATCAAAAATGGACCATTCATCGTCAGTGCGCCTTATAATCCGGTGTACCCTATGGTCTGGAAAATACGGTAAATTATATATTATTTTTCTTTTTTTACGTTCTACGCTTAAAAATCTATATATCAACTTCAGAACTATCCGTTGACATAAAGTTTTAACTTTTTTTGTGTGTTGTATGCCCTATTTGTCAAAACCCTCTTTTTTAATAGGCAAAACCCAAATATGTAATATTTTCCCCCCAAAAAATGTTCTAAGTGGAATATTTGATGTGAAGTAATTGAGGCCTTTAATAGGTCAATAATTCATAACAACATTGCTTTTGGTTCAATATTATTTTTTGAACAATGACAGTTGACAATCTGACAAAATTTCTCTGAGTTCCAAAATGCCGCCCCTCATGAAAGTGTTAAAAAAAAGTCATATCACTATTTATTATTTTTACTTTAAACGCTTATATCTCTACATCAATTTTCGATATATCCGTCAATTGTAAGTTTTTTTTATAATTTATTGAGCAATTCTGCCTACATGGCAGCTTGTGTTATTAGTGTAAATATTGCAACATATTCTTGTTATATTACACCTGTTTGCTCTTTTATTCAGTTTTTTTCTTTTTTTTCCCTTTTTTTATTACATTACTATTTAAATGTGCCGCGGGTCTTTTTAAAATTAGCTGGGAGCCGCAAATGGCCCCCGGGCCGCACTTTGGGCACCCCTGCTGTATGGAGTAAAGGTCACACGACCCAACATATCAGGCATTATCCATTCATTTGGGCGAGATATAGCCAGTACCTTTTCCATATCATTATCAAAAACCAATAGTGGTAACACCTTTTTATGCCAATGTTGGCCTATATTATTGGACATCTTTATTTTGTAGCCGTTTTTGTCTGCAAAAACACAGGCCACAGTTTTTTTTTATCCACATTCACATTTTTGGGCGTTGACAACAGCACACGTGATCTAAACATGGGGAAAAAAATAAGATCTCTTTTTTCAATTTTGACAAGTTCTACAAAAAAGCATTCAGCAAGCTATTTCGGCATGTGCAGACCAAAAGTAATACCATTAATAACATAATATAATGACCTACCTGCAGTTGTTAGGTTAGCATAAAGACGGCATTGAAAAATATAAGAAGCATAGAAGCAAAAGCTTGGATGTTTTCATAGGAAAATGGCGGTAAAGTCCTGCCTTGACACAGGCAATGTGGGACTGCGAAGGCTATGTTAGATAAACCGCTAATGAGTGGAGCCTCTGTAGGCCACTCAAACTGTTTCCTGATCTGATAGCAAAGTCTCAGACCCTCTTTTTGTTCCTGGAATCTGATTAAAAAAAAAAATCACATTCAATATTAAAGGTAAGGAATCCTCCTTTAATGAGACGACACACTGCTCCTGGATCAGTGCACCTTACACACCTTCCACAAAAGAGAGCTGGGCTTAATGTGTGGGGGAGTTGGGCACTGCTATTAAACGGTGCTGAAGGAAATGTAAAGAGTAGGGAGAGGAAATGTATTGAAAGATAGAATTAGAGCAGAACAGGATGGAGCGTGACAGCACTTCTGTAGCAATATTACCGTTGAAAGTCGGTATGATACAATTTAATAAGGCAGACATCCTTCAATTTTTTTTATTATATATGCCTACAGTATATGAACTAAACCATATCAATATGTTTTCAACAACGTCAAAAAACTCTGTGAACAAATCATAAACATGTTGTTGAGTTAATGCAAATCTGTAATTATAGCTGGGGTGTTTATTTACCTGAGAAAGTGGAAAGGAACAATGGAGATTTTTAAAACCACATTATTAACGAGTTATTATTAATTAGTATTGTTTACAACACAACAGCAACAGAATGTTATTATGTCGGATATAAGGAGCATATGGCTCAGTCAGCATTAAAAGCACTGATGAGTTCATTGTAAACAACAGTTACAAGTGTAACACGCGTTCCTTGTGTGTCAACATAAACTATATTGCCAAAAGTATTTGGCCACCTGCCTTGACTCACATATGAACTTAAAGTGCCATCCCATTCCTAACCCATGTCGGTCCACCTCTTGCAGCTATTACAGCTTCAACTCTTCTGGGATGGCTGTCCACAAGGTTGCGGAGTGTGTTTATAGGAATTTTCGACCATTCATCCAAAAGCGCATTGGTGAGGTCACACTCACACTTGGTGAGGCTCTCAGTCTCCGTTCTAATTCATCCCAAAGGTGTTCTATCGGGTTCAGGTCAGGACTCGGTGCAGGCCAGTCAAGTTCATCCACACCAGACTCTGTCATCCATGTCTTTATGGACCTTGTTTTGTGCACTGGTGCACAGTTATGTTGGAAGAGGAAGGGGCCTGTTTCAAAATGTTCCCACAAGGTTGGGAGCATTGAATTGTCCAGAATGTTTTGGTATCCTGGAGCATTCAAAGTTCCTTTCACTGGAACTAAGGGGCCAAGCCCAACTCCTGAAAAACAACCCCACACCATAATTCCTCCTGGACCAAATTTCACACTCGGCACAATGCAGTCCGAAATGTACCATTCTCCTGGCAACCTCCAAACCCAGACTCGTCCATCAGATTGCCAGATGGAAAAGCGCGATTAATCAGTCCAGAGAACGCGTCTCCACTGCTCTAGAGTCCAGTGGCGACGTGCTTTACAGCACTGCATCAATCAATCAATGTTTACTTATATAGCCCTAAATCACGAGTGTCTCAAAGGGCTGCACAAGCCACAAACGCTTTGCATTGGACTTGGTGATGTATGGCTTAGATGCAGCTGCTCACCCATGGAAACCCATTCCATGAAGATCGCTGCGTACTGTACGTGGGCTAATTGGAAGGTCACATGAAGTTTGGAGCTCTGTAGCAACTGACTGTGCAGAAAGTCGGCGACCTCTTTGCACTATGCACTTCAGCATCCGCTGACCCCTCTCTGTCGGTTTACGTGGCCTACCACTTCGTGGCTGAGTTGATGTTGTTCCAAACTCTTCAAATTCCTCATAATAAAGCCGACAGTTGACTTTGGAATATTTAGGAGCAGTGAAATTTCACGACTGGATTTGTGGCACAGGTGGCATCCTATGACAGTTCCACGCTGGAGATCACTGAGCTCCTGAGAGTGGCCCATTCTTTCACAAATGTTTGTAGAAACAGTCTCCATGCCTGAGTGCTTGATTTTATACACCTGCGGCCGGGCCAAGTGATTAGGACACCCTGATTTTGATCATTTGGATGGGTGGCCAAATACTTTTGGCAATATAGTGTACTTGGCCCATAAAGCTGATTCTGATTCTGATGACTATCACACCGACAGCTGAGTAGCAACATTTTAAAGCGCATGTAGAAGGACACAAAGCTCAAAGAAGCTAACTACCCACCCAATTCTATTTGCACTATCGAATCACAATCTATTCTATGTATAATGTATTCTTAATTTCTAACCTACTCTATTCGTATGCTACTGTATTTAAATTATTATGTACAGTACATAGTATCGTTCTTGGGATACTTATTGGGCTAAATCTGGGACCTTGATTACTAAATTTCGTTCCGTCTCATGTGTCTCATGTGTGCTGGTATGACAATAAAGATTCTTAAAACCACGAAATGCAGCTATCGCCATCTTCAGATGGGTCATTATGTACGCATTTTTCCTACTTGGCACGCATTTAGACCCTTCAATACGTTGCATTTGAGTTCAGTCATTAAACCTGGACAATGCTCATGTGTCGAGAAACCAGCGTACGCTATACTGACTTGCTCCTCCCCCTGCAAGTGGTCTTGCATAGCGTGACGTGCACCTCCAATCCAAAAAATAATTCCACGGGCCGCAAAGGTTGTGATTGGTCGGCTCGAAGACCCTTTTGTCCTGTGTGTATATGACTTCCCCAGACCGTGTACAGCCCACCTCGATGAACGCCTTCTCCTCTGATTTTGGATCAGCATTTGCAACAAAAATTCATATTTTAATCTATCAATTAGTTTCAGCTGTAATGACCTTCCTCTCTCTATAATTACCATTTTTGGGGGGGCAGCAATGGAGGATACTAAGATGAGTTGGCGTCACATCAGGCAATCAACCTTGACGAAGAGCTATACAGTTCAAATCAAGTTTGATTGATTGATTGATTGAAACTTTTATTAGTAGATTGCACAGTGAAGTACATATTCCGTACAATTGCCCACTAAATGGTAACACCCGAATAACTTTTTTAACTTGTTTAAGTCGGGGTCCACTTCATGATACAGATATATACTATCATCATAATACAGTCATCACACAAGATAATCATCAGAGTATATACATTGAATTATTTACATTATTTACAATCCAGGGTGTGGGATGTGGAGGGGGTTGGGGGGGTTAGGTTTGGTTGTTATCATCACTTCAGTCATCAACAATTGAGAACAGAGAAATGGATATTGAAACAGTGTAGGTCTGACTTGGTAGGATATGGACAGTAGTGGACACAGAGAGAGAGAGAGAGAGAGAGAGAGAGAGAGAGAGAGAGAGAGAGAGAGAGAGAGAGAGAGAGAGAGAGAGAGAGAGAGAGAGAGAGAGAGAGAGAGAGAGAGAGAGAGAGAGAGAGAGAGAGAGAGAGAGAGAGAGAGAGAGAGAGAGAGAGAGAGAGAGAGAGAGAGAGAGAGAGAGAGAGAGAGAGACCAGAAATCATAAGAAAAAGTATCTACATTTGGTTATTTACATTTGATTATTTACAATCCGGGGAGGGTGTTAGTTTAGGGTTGAAGTTGCCTGGAGGTGTACTTTTATTGCGGTTTTGAAGGAGGATAGAGATGCCCTTTCTTTTACACCTGTTGGGAGTGCATTCCGTATTGATGTGGCATAAAATGAGAATGAGTTAAGACCTTTGTTAGATCGGAATCTGGGTTTAACGTGGTTAGTAGAGCTCCCCCTGGTGTTGTGGTTATGGCGGTCATTTACGTTAAGGAAGTAGTTTGACATGTACTTTGGTATCAGGGAAGTGTAGCGGATTTTATAGACTAGGCTCAGTGCAAGTTGTTTTACTCTGTCCCCCCTTTGGAGAAGTGGGTAGGAGTGAGGTGTGATCGGGGATGGAGGTCTAGAAGTAATCTGACTAGCTTGTTCTGGGGTGTTTGGAGTTTAGATTTGAGGGTTTTGGAGGTGCTAGGGAACCAGGAGGTGCATGCGTAATCGAAAAAGGGTTGAACGAGAGTTCCCGCTAGAATCCTCATTGTGCTTTTGTTGACCAGAGAGGAGATTCTATAGAGAAATCTCGTTCGTTGGTTGACCTTTTTGATTACCTTGGTTGCCATTTTATCACAGGAAAGATTAGCCTCTAGAATGGAACCTAGGTAGGTGACCTCATCTTTCCTGGTGATAACAATGTCACACACTTTTATAGTGAAGTCTATGGCGTCACATTAGTGCCAAAAATCCGAGCGCATAAAAACTGTTATCGCGCGCTGATTCTCCACTTCGTGCGCGCGCGCGACACCCTTTTGCGCGCGCGGGGTGCCTTTTTGCGCGCGCGGGGTGCCTTTTTGCGCGCGCGCGGTGCCTTTCTGTGCGCGCGCGTTGCCTTTCTGCGCGCGCGCGACGCCTTTCTGCGCACTGTCTGTGTACTCCTGGCATCTCTCCTCGTGCTGTCATGTTTCTTTTTGGCACTTTGGGGGCGGGTATGCTTAGACGGCCCCTTCTTTCTGATTGGCTGTGAGCATTTTTCATATGACCAATCATTCTCCAGTGTAGCAACGTTGTAGCCATCTTACCTCGGACAGCTAGCCTCAATCATTACATTGATGTCAATGGTACATGTACTAATTAAATTAAAAAGACTTAATTGTGCAATATAGTTGTGTAGGGTCAGTGTTAGTCAGTTCTCTGATTATTTTAAACTGTTTCAGAATACATTATTAAAAGCTATTTTTAACATTTTAAAAACAAAATTCAAAGATTATTTCATTAATTTTATGGCTGAATCAAAAGAAATTCCATAAATTAGAAAACAAATGTTGAAGAAGAAGTGAAAATATAAAATAATGTTATGGTTGGATGTTATTGCTGGTGGATCAGTTCTGGCTGAAAGATGTGATTATGGTGTTTGTTGTCTTATTATTTATTTGGGTCACATTTTGTATTACCCTGTATTGTGTTTATGTGGTATGAAATAACCTTCATCAGCGCGTGACATTTTTTTAATCCACTTCTTCCTCCATAAATCTTGATACATATTGACGATGACCCGCCCTGCTATACTTCTGATTGGCTCTGAGCATTTTTCAGCATTTTTCGCCTGACCAATCAGAAAGAAGGGGCCGTCTAAGCATACCCGCCCCCAAAGTGCATAGTATCGTTCTTGGGATACTTATTGGGCTAAATCTGGGACCTTGATTACTAAATTTCGTTCCGTCTCATGTGTCTCATGTGTGCTGGTATGACAATAAAGATTCTTAAAACCACGAAATGCAGCTATCGCCATCTTCAGATGGGTCATTATGTACGCATTTTTCCTACTTGGCACGCATTTAGACCCTTCAATACGTTGCATTTGAGTTCAGTCATTAAACCTGGACAATGCTCATGTGTCGAGAAACCAGCGTACGCTATACTGACTTGCTCCTCCCCCTGCAAGTGGTCTTGCATAGCGTGACGTGCACCTCCAATCCAAAAAATAATTCCACGGGCCGCAAAGGTTGTGATTGGTCGGCTCGAAGACCCTTTTGTCCTGTGTGTATATGACTTCCCCAGACCGTGTACAGCCCACCTCGATGAACGCCTTCTCCTCTGATTTTGGTGTGGGATGTGGAGGGGGTTGGGGGGGTTAGGTTTGGTTGTTATCATCACTTCAGTCATCAACAATTGAGAACAGAGAAATGGATATTGAAACAGTGTAGGTCTGACTTGGTAGGATATGGACAGCAAGTAGTGGACACAGAGAGAGAGAGAGAGAGAGAAAGAGAGAGAGAGAGAGAGAGAGAGAGAGAGAGAGAGAGAGAGACCAGAAATCATAAGAAAAAGTATCTACATTTGGTTATTTACATTTGATTATTTACAATCCGGGGAGGGTGTTAGTTTAGGGTTGAAGTTGCCTGGAGGTGTACTTTTATTGCGGTTTTGAAGGAGGATAGAGATGCCCTTTCTTTTACACCTGTTGGGAGTGCATTCCGTATTGATGTGGCATAAAATGAGAATGAGTTAAGACCTTTGTTAGATCGGAATCTGGGTTTAACGTGGTTAGTAGAGCTCCCCCTGGTGTTGTGGTTATGGCGGTCATTTACGTTAAGGAAGTAGTTTGACATGTACTTTGGTATCAGGGAAGTGTAGCGGATTTTATAGACTAGGCTCAGTGCAAGTTGTTTTACTCTGTCCCCCCTTTGGAGAAGTGGGTAGGAGTGAGGTGTGATCGGGGATGGAGGTCTAGAAGTAATCTGACTAGCTTGTTCTGGGGTGTTTGGAGTTTAGATTTGAGGGTTTTGGAGGTGCTAGGGTACCAGGAGGTGCATGCGTAATCGAAAAAGGGTTGAACGAGAGTTCCCGCTAGAATCCTCATTGTGCTTTTGTTGACCAGAGAGGAGATTCTATAGAGAAATCTCGTTCGTTGGTTGACCTTTTTGATTACCTTGGTTGCCATTTTATCACAGGAAAGATTAGCCTCTAGAATGGAACCTAGGTAGGTGACCTCATCTTTCCTGGTGATAACAATGTCACACACTTTTATAGTGAAGTCTATGGCGTCACATTAGTGCCAAAAATCCGAGCGCATAAAAACTGTTATCGCGCGCTGATTCTCCACTTCGTGCGCGCGCGCGACACCCTTTTGTGCGCGCGGGGTGCCTTTTTGCGCGCGCGGTGCCTTTCTGTGCGCGCGCGTTGCCTTTCTGCGCGCGCGCGACGCCTTTCTGCGCGCTGTCTGTGTACTCCTGGCATCTCTCCTCGTGCTGTCATGTTTCTTTTTGGCACTTTGGGGGCGGGTATGCTTAGACGGCCCCTTCTTTCTGATTGGCTGTGAGCATTTTTCATATGACCAATCATTCTCCAGTGTAGCAACGTTGTAGCCATCTTACCTCGGACAGCTAGCCTCAATCATTACATTGATGTCAATGGTACATGTACTAATTAAATTACCATAACTTGCACGATTTTCGACCAATTTACAAACGGTTTGCCTTGTTACAAATCTTATTACATGTAGATATGACATAGGATGCTGTACCTATTAAAATTACCTCTTTCGCTTAAAAAAAAAAAAGACTTAATTGTGCAATATAGTTGTGTAGGGTCAGTGTTAGTCAGTTCTCTGATTATTTTAAACTGTTTCAGAATACATTATTAAAAGCTATTTTTAACATTTTAAAAACAAAATTCAAAGATTATTTCATTAATTTTATGGCTGAATCAAAAGAAATTCCATAAATTAGAAAACAAATGTTGAAGAAGAAGTGAAAATATAAAATAATGTTATGGTTGGATGTTATTGCTGGTGGATCAGTTCTGGCTGAAAGATGTGATTATGGTGTTTGTTGTCTTATTATTTATTTGGGTCACATTTTGTATTACCCTGTATTGTGTTTATGTGGTATGAAATAACCTTCATCAGCGCGTGACATTTTTTTAATCCACTTCTTCCTCCATAAATCTTGATACATATTGACGATGACCCGCCCTGCTATACTTCTGATTGGCTCTGAGCATTTTTCAGCATTTTTCGCCTGACCAATCAGAAAGAAGGGGCCGTCTAAGCATACCCGCCCCCAAAGTGCCAAAAAGAAACATGACAGCGCGAGGAGAGATGCCAGGAGTACACAGAGAGCGCGCAGAAAGGCATAGCGCGCGCGCAGAAAGGCACCGCGTGCGCGCAAAAGGGTGTCGCGCGCGCGCACGAAGTGGAGAATCAGCGCGCGATAACAGTTTTTATGCGCTCGGATTTTTGGCACTAATGTGACGCCATAGAAGTCATTGACTTTCTTAAGGTTTATGTGGGACACAAACAGGATGGGTAAGTCAATAATGTATTTCAAACAGGACAAAGTATTTACACCAGATCCGTATGTAACAGTGAATATATATAAATATGAATCTATAATCACCTCATGATATTATTACACAATTGCCAATGCATTTATTATTATATATCTTTACATACAAATTAATGGATGGTTTCTCTCGCGCGGTACACACAATGAGGTGGCGGGCCAGATCTTTGACACCTGTGATCTACACAATTGAAATAGTTAAGTGTCTCCAATACAATATCTTCTTCTGCGAAAACAACATAAAGAAATACTAGTACGGTAATATAGAAAGAAAGATTAAAAATAAAAAAGATAAACATGGTTTGTCCGAAAAGGAGCAGAAATGAACAAAAGCATATACTGTTATGCGCCGTCACTCAAATAATCTAATTCCTATAAAATACTTAATCACCTGATACGTGACATTATTAAGTATGCTAACAGGATACTTATATTTAATTTCATTCTCACAATAATAAAGCCACTTATCGTTACTTGAAATGTAGTTTGTATAAAATGCATTCATTACACCCTCAAGATATTTTATGTTTCCTCCTCTTTGTTGTACCAGTGGAAAACATTAAAAAAAATATTGAATCTTAAATTCGATTATGTTATTGCTTTGTTTGATGCAATCGAAAGTGTGGTACTACATTTCTTCAAGGTGGGTAGGTTGCCCACAGCCACTGCTGTCATGCCAATGTGTGTTTAAAAAAAAAATCTAAATATAAAACCTGCCGGGTTTTTTTGTACTCCATGCACCTGTCGACTACAAGCAGTTGATTAAATAAAAGCCATTAAGTAGCTCCTTTGTAAAGCAGTATAGTTAATTGTCGTTCTGCTTTGTCCATCATAAATGCCGCAGACGTCACAAGGAATTTAATCAACCGCCAGTCCAATCGACTTTTTCAATTACTGCAAAAGGTGCTTTGTTTTGTTATGACAAGCCAAAATGAATTAGTCAACCAGTGAAACATTTTCCTGAATGTCACTCTTAATTCACCAGACTTTTCATGTCTACACAAAACAAGCCCCAAGGTCGTGTTTGGTGATGCACTGCAGAAAATTGATCAACTTTTACAACAATTCTTCACGATTAAACACATTGAACCCCACTCGCCGTGACTGGCAGGTGTTATCTTTCAGCACACTCCTACAGCCGCTTGAGGACTGCCTCTTATTGTTCCTCTCGCCGTAAACACATTTATTCCTTTTTATGAAAGCGATGCCCCTGAGATTAGAGCAAGTTTCATTCCGAGAGATTAGCGGGTAATTGAAATTGTGTTATACAAAAAGGTGGCGTAAATGAGAAAAAGTTTTTTTTTGTTTTGTTTGTTTATTATTTGTGTGTGTGCTGTAGTAAGTAGTGTGCAAAGGAGTCATGAAGATAAGGTGCAAGATGAAGATTATTTGTTTTTAATGATGCAGCAACTGAATATTACTTTCCACCCGAACGCTCATCTTTGCCAAAATATGAATGATATTCAACTTGAAAATCACAAAACTCTTCCCACATGCACATGTTTGAGTGTTAATAATGAGATTGTGAGATTGAAGGCATTTCATATGTTTTTTGTGCTACAAAAATGTTCTGTGCTACAATTTCTTTTCATTTAGTAACACCGGTGCTACGAGTGAAAAAGCTAAGCGTACGGCACTGGGACTGTGTATGCATTTAAAACCCCTACCTATAGTTGAAATATCATTGAATATGCAGAAAATTAAACGAGTGAACTTTATTTTGGCCTTCCCATGGCTTGCAGAGGATCTGAATGATGCAACTTCCTGTGGACCATGTGACTTCAGAGGGTGGGAACTTGTTAGAGTAACAGGACTGAGATCCAGTAACACGACTACAATGTGATTTTTTAACTAAATTAAAACATGTGTTTGTTTGTTTGGTCCTCATCTTTTGTGAGGACATTTTTTTTTGTCCAGGCAAAAATAATTGCATTAGATCAGTGGTTCTCAAATTTTTTTCACTAAGTACGACCTCAGAAAAAACTTGAACATGAAACTACCTTTGCTTAGTAGGCCCAAGTATAAATTGAAAAGGCAGAGGTTTTATTTAACAATGATATTTCATATTTTTGTCCACTGTAACATTACAAGCCTTTTTAACAGTAACACTGTGTTTGAATATTTAACTAAGTGATTATTTGGCGTACCACTAGATCAGGGGTGCTCAATACGTCGATCGCGAGCTACCGGTCGATCGCGACCGCCAGCCAGGCATTGAAAAAAATAGACCTAAAAATTTGCGATCATAAATCTTCACTATGACATCACTTGATTGACAATCAAGGCACCAAAGGATCTTG